>NC_071271.1:1097574-1137574 GCF_023375685.1 Ictalurus furcatus
AAATCACCTTAACTCCATCTTTTCAAAAGCTTGACATGGATAGTAGTAGTAACTAAGGTAACGGTGGGTGGGGCTTGTGATCAAAAGCCAATCAAAAACAGCCACGATTATAGCTAAAGTTGTAACTTGTTTTGTTTGTATTTAAATAAAAAAATTCCATGCTAAATTTTTAGTAAAAATTTAGTTGGCTCAAATTTGCTAATCTTTACTTATATGGAGTGAATGATGCTGTGGGAGCTTTTTATTTAATATCTATTTACTCGTTTATTATTTTGGCGTAAGAATGACTTATTCATGTAAGTAATTCACACGTAAGATCACCTGCTCATTTATTCATATCGTGAAGATGGAGTTTATGCTAACTAAACATAGCAAGCGTCCTTCCGCAGTTGAGGTTACAGCTAGCTGTGTTTAATGCTAGCCACGTAAATCATCAATAAAAATGTTTCTGTTTAAACCTCCATCACTCACTCCAGCCTCTTGGCAGTGATTTGAGGAAGTGCATTAGCTTCAGATGCCGTGCCAAACATCAGAACTGATAAACTGATATTTAGCATGAAAGGAAAAATAAAACGCTGAGTCACTGTGAAGTTCGGAAAACTGAGTCAAACCTGTTTTCCTGTCAGTCAAAACTTCTGTTAACTTCTGAAACGCCTGTGAGCTTGTTTATGATTAGCGTGATGCTAAATTAAACACACCCTGCAGCACCAAAGTTTTGCTCACGACAGGAACTGCTATTTCTTCCCCTTTGATGTGAAATGGCCGGGACTAGTTCTAAATATTTGATTCTCAACAATTTATCGAGTAATTAAGCTAACCTGGGTGAATGCTAAAATTAACCTAGCAAGCAAAAGCTAAAATAACATGTAAAACCTAACCCAGTGAGAGAGACAAAACCAACCAACCAAGAGAAAGCTAAACTAGCACATTCCATAGTAAATGAAAGGTAACCTAGTGAGTGATAGTTAAATTAGCGATTGAAAGTTAACCTAGTGAGCAAAACTTAAGTCTGACCTAGAAAGACAAAGCTAACCTTGGTACCATAAATTAACTTGGCACATGAAATCAAACAGAGGAAATGAAATCGAACATAGGAAATGAAATCTAACATAGGAAATGAAATGAAATCTAACATAGGAAATGAAATCTAACAGAGGAAATGAAATGAAATCTAACAGAGGAAATGAAATGAAATCTAACATAGGAAATGAAATGAAATCTAACATAGGAAATGAAATGAAATCTAACATAGGAAATGAAAACTAACAGAGGAAATGAAATGAAATCTAACATAGGAAATGAAATCTAACAGAGGAAATGAAATGAAATCTAACATAGGAAATGAAATGAAATCTAACATAGGAAATGAAAACTAACAGAGGAAATGAAATGAAATCTAACATAGGAAATGAAATGAAATCTAACATAGGAAATGAAAACTAACAGAGGAAATGAAATCTAACATAGGAAATGAAATCTAACATAGGAAATGAAAACTAACAGAGGAAATGAAATCTAACATAGGAAATGAAATCTAACAGAGGAAATGAAATGAAATCTAACATAGGAAATGAAATGAAATCTAACATAGGAAATGAAATGAAATCTAACATAGGAAATGAAAACTAACAGAGGAAATGAAATGAAATCTAACATAGGAAATGAAATGAAATCTAACATAGGAAATGAAAACTAACAGAGGAAATGAAATGAAATCTAACATAGGAAATGAAATCTAACATAGGAAATGAAATGAAATCTAACATAGGAAATGAAATGAAAACTAACAGAGGAAATGAAAACTAACAGAGGAAATGAAATCTAACAGAGGAAATGAAATGAAATCTAACAGGAAATGAAATCTAACATAGGAAATGAAATGAAATCTAACAGAGGAAATGAAATGAAATCAAACCGAGGAAATGAAATCAAACCGAGGAAATGAAATCTAACAGAGGAAATGAAATCTAACAGAGGAAATGAAATCTAACAGAGGAAATGAAATGAAATCAAACTGAGGAAATGAAATCAAACATAGGAAATGAAATCTAACATAGGAAATGAAAACTAACATAGCAAATAACATAAACAACAGGTAAAGTAAGAAACAAAAGCTAACCCAGCAAATGAATGCTAACGCTAAAGCTAAAGCTAACCTTGCAACCCAAAGTAGAAATAACCTAGCGAGTGAAATGATGTCACAGGAGGAGTCTCAGACAAAGGGCTGTCAAACATGCTGATTTGAATATTATGCCACACCCATTAGGTCCATAAAGTTTTTGATTCAGTCTGGTAATGTGTTTGTTTGAAACAGGAAGTCAGGCTGTTCATCCAGCAGTGCACTGTGGGTAATGTGTGTGTGTGTGTGTGTGTGTGTGTGTGTGTGTGTAGTCTGTACAGTTCATTGTCAGAAGTTCCTGATCTCACGTGTGGGGGAGGATTGGATCTTCCTCATCCTGCTCGGACTCGTCATGGCCCTCGTCAGCTTCGTCATGGACTTCTGTATCGCCATCTGCCTTCAAGGTGTGTGTGTGTGTGTGTGTGAGTGTGTGTGACAAAAATATGTTGTTGTTGTTGTTGTTGTTATTATTAGAAGGCATTGTTTCGACATGCCTCTCAACTACAAAATAATATTTCATTATAATGAAAAACTGTTGTGAGAAAACCTTGAGAAAAGGTTCTACAAAATCCTCTTATTATTGTAAGAAAAGTATCTCGCTGTTATTAAAAACATTTCATAATTACGAGAAAAAAAATCTCATTTCTACAACATCTTGTTATTACAAGAAAAGTGTGTTATTATTATAATTATTATTAGAAAATGAATATTGCTGTTAAATGTTCGAGATGCTGATTACGTATACATTTGGACAGTTTTGTCCCACAGTGTGTCTCCAGAACGTCATTGACTATGTCTATTGACCTTCTTTTCTCTGTGTGTGTGTGTGTGTGTGTGTGTGTGTGTGTGTGTGTGTGTGTGCGCGTGTGTGTGTCTGTGTGTCCTCTCTCCAGCTCAGAAGTGGATGTACGGAGGTTTGGACGGTAACATGGTCCTGCAGTACCTGGCGTGGATCACATACCCTGTAGTTCTCATCAGCTTTTCCGCCGGCTTCACACACATCGTAGCACCTCAGGCTGCCGGTAAAACACACACACACACACACACACACACACACACACACTGGTTATTCGGATTAATGGCTTTTTACTAATGGATTCTGTTCTAAAGTTCAACTTTCACATCTTTGTGAGAAAATTTAAGATTAAAACATCAACACACCTGCAAAAACTTGCAACAAAACTCGCTTCTTCTTGTGAATTTATTTGTAAAAAAAATTTGTTTTTCGTCCCAACAACAAACTATTTTTATTCGTATTATCACTTTCAAAATTTTTTAATAACTTCATTGTCTCATTTTTTTAAATGAATATTTATACAAAATTGATTAAATAAGATATTTAAATCAACTAGATTAATTACACAGACCATACATTTTGTCTTTTTATTTTCATTTTTCAGGTAGAAATATATATATTTATAAAACATAATCAGTCCGTACAGGATTTCGTGGAGTTTTTTTTTTTTTTTGTGACTGTTGCGTCCAGAAAAGCTTGATTTTTGCTGTGGCTTTTTTTTTTTTTTTTTTTTTTTTGCAGAAAAATCTTAAACTGGTGAAATTCCAACTGCTGTAACTTGTTTTACTCGCTCTTCTACGGTGATGTTTTCTGTCATTTCTGTGATCACAAAATCATGAAATCTATAGATCATATACAGCTGTCCTTAAATTAGGCAGTGATGCTATTTATTATACATCTGCATGTACTGTGTATCTATATTAAATCTATATACTATTTGTTATATATGTATATGTTTAATTCATACTAGATCTTAGACACATTTTCTACTAATTTAAATAATATTAAAACAGTCCGACGGGTCCTCCTGTGAAAGTCTGAGTGTTGGGTTTAGTTTTACATCAAAACAACTTAAAAAGTTTGAGATACATGTTCGGTTATCTATTGCTGCATTTAGATATTTATTTTAAAGGGAAATTGCGGTGCAGAAAATCGTTTATTGTGGTTTTTTTTTTTTTTACCACGATTAAGTCTCATTCTAATATGAGTAAAGAAAAATAAGTCTTTTATATAGCGATTATTCACATGATGTAGCGGGAAATTTGGGGTTTAGAACAAACGCTGAGAAAGTTTCAGTCCAATTCCAATGAGAACATCTTTATTTCTCAGAGATGAAGATGAAAACTCGTTAAGACGGAGTGCGAAAATGCAAATTTCCGAGTACCGAGCTGAGGGTTGGGATCACGCGGACCTCGCCGATGGTTTTATAATTGTTAAGTGGATTAAAGCAGAATAAAGACGACACCAGCGCATGAACTGTCTGATGAAGCAGCCGTGTGAAGAGGGTTGCCCGGCTACTGTCACGTCATGGTTATTACTTGGGTACAGTTTAAACGGATTAACGTGATCCGTCATGAATATTAATGAGGAAATGTAACGTCATGAACTAGCAGAAATGCACTCAGTTTAAAGGTTGTGTGATCATGTGCCGGGGGGAAACGTTCATCATGTTCATGCCTTTGATGTTGGTTTACGACAAGAGCAGCGGGAGTTCTCTCAGCAGCGCGGTTTCACAGTTCCACTTGTTTTTCAGTCTTTGATAAACCCCGTGTTTTGTGCAGAATTATGGCTTTACTGTTTATGACAAGGACACACTCTCGAACCTTAAAGGCACTGTACAGAACCCTAGCACATCTCTATTAGAAAGGATTCTGAGTGGAACCTTATAGAGGGATAATAACCCTTCATTATCAAAACGACCCTTAAAGGACCTTTTTTTTTTTTTTAACCAAATACTTCGTTAAATGTTAAACATCTGACAGGTTCTTGTTGCGCAGTAATCTTGGGCTGGAGAAAGAGGGTTTGACGACTTGTTTTAAAGAACTACACACGCTGGAAGATCGAGATGAGGCGCCGGGTTATCGGTTCGCGATTCTTTTTCTGACGTCTTTCATGTAAAATGAATTGAAATCATTCTCGTTTATTAGAATTTCCTTTTCTGCGAATCGTGCGCGAGATCAGTTCGGGGTCGCCGATATGCATCGAGACGGATAACGCTGACGATGAACATTATGCTCGAGGGAATGACATCCATTAAAAGTGTGAAATGAGCCAACTCGACATTTTATTACTTTCAACAGAAATTCACTGTTGGAATTATGGTCTGTATATTATAATCAGGGCGAAGAAAACAACTCGCGACCTCATGATTTATTTATAACGTAACTCCGAGTGGAGGACTTATCTGCACCAGGTCGTGGGCGTGAATCCAAGTCGAGGACTTGTATCTCTGTCCCAAAAAGGGATTTCATGCTTTATGGAGGCTGGGTTATGAAGAACCAATAATGGAGAACATTCATTTCTCAGTTTCCTTTTTTTTTTTTTTTTAACCGCAAATAGAAATGGAATATTATAGAGTCATTGTGTAATAAGCGTACAACTGGTATGAGGATGGCATAATGTTCATAAAATCTGAATACAGCCATGTAGATACATCATAATACCCCTGATATGTATTACATGCACAAACACACTACATGTGTGCGTGATTTTCGCACACATCCTGGTATTGATGTTCTTCTGAAGACCTACGAGGACTCTTTTATTGTCTCTAGAATGCATTTGTAAAGACCACACAACTCTCTCTCTCTCTCTCTCTCACACACACACACACACACACACACACACACACACACACACACACACACACACAGGATGACGCCTATTATTACAGTTTGAAACCTAAAATAAAATGTAATAATAACTTTCATTTTCCTTCTGTGTTCATCTGTCAGGTTCTGGTATCCCCGAGATGAAGACCATCCTGAGGGGTGTGGTGTTAAAGGAGTACCTCACCCTCAAAACCTTTGTCGCCAAAGTCATTGGCCTAACATGTGCACTGGGCAGTGGGATGCCTCTGGGCAAGGAGGTAAACACACACACACACTCTTTGACATACTGTATTCATGTGTTTATGAGGCTTTTTTCTCCACACATATCCTGGTGTTGATGTACTTATGGGGACCTGTGAGGACATACACATGTAAAAGTTTCTCTTCATGTCTCTCTCTTTCTTTTTCTCACTCACACACACACACACACATTTGACACATGTCTTTGACATACTGCGTTCATTTTTTTAAGATGCTTTTTCACACATATCCTGGTGTTGATGTATTTATGAGGACCTGTGAGGACATACACATGTAAATCTCTCTCTCTGTCTCTCTCTATCGTGCGCACACACACACGCACACTCACACACACACACACACAGATTAAAGAAAGTCCAGCAAGTATATCAAAGTGTAAAACTTTCCTTATAAATTACTAATTATAAGCAGTATGTAAATTTCTCCTTTACTTGCTGCCTCTTGCAGTTTACAGGGACTTAAACTGTGTGTACCCGTAGTGAGCATTTTGTTCAATATTCATGTATTCATCCAAGTTCTGCTCGTCCTCCAGCCTCCAATTAAAAAGCTTTTTCTTTTTATTTAACTTTATGTTTCTTATGTTACAACTTTTCTGGAATTAACACTGTGTGTGTGTGTGTGTGTGTGTGTGTGTGTGTGTGTGTTGGTCAATCCCCCAGGGTCCATTTGTGCACATTGCAAGTCTGTGTGCTGCACTGCTTTGCAAGTTCATGTCACTCTTCGGCGGAATTTACGAGGTAATTACAAAACCATTACAAAAAAAAAACTTTTAAATAATTTACAGAAATCGAGCAACAATAAAGCTTCATTTGTACGATTTAGCATATTCACAAAAAAAAAAAATGCAAAACTAATTACAAAAAAAATGTGTAAATCTACTTACCGAAAAATCCAAGTTGCATACATATTCAAAAACTATACTTCATTTTTTAATTGTAAATTAAAAATTGCAAAAAAGTAAAAACAAAACTAATCGTGAAAATGTTTCTTTACTAATTAATAGCAATTATTAAATGTTAAACATTTTATTCATACTAAATATTATTAGTAAATCTTATTCCTTATTTTAAAAATGATAGAATTGAGTTCATCAGCTACATAAATTCGAAACCTAAACCTACGCAATACCTTTAATTACATTTTACAGGTTTTAATTTACTAATTTACACGACATTGATAACCCAGTTTTTGGATTTAAAATGACTTAAAATTATTTAAAATAGAATGGAAAAAATAACAAACAAACATTTATTTAAAAAGAGAGAAAAAAAACCTAGAATAATTCTTTGTTGTTGAAAGTTGTTTGTTTTGTGACGTGTTTAAGTGATTTAACTGATTTGGTTATTTCTAGTTATTAATATATTTATATGTTGATATTTCATTCCTGAAGGTGAAAATAAGGTGAGTTTGACAGAATTGTTGAAAGTGTAAGTGTGAGAAGTTGTTTCTTTTGGTTTTTTTTTTTGTTTTTTTGTTTTTTTTGCATGGCTGCAGATTTTTTTTGTACTGAGACAGAAACGAAGGTTGAAATTAGATCGACGCTGTTTGGTTTCTCTCTGCCTCACCTCCACAAACTCTTTACGCTGGTTTTGGTGTGTAGTTCGTTGTTTGCGTGTGTGTGTGTGTGTGTGTGTGTGTGTGCGCGTGCGTGCATGTGCACATGTTCACTCCTTTTGTCTTTCCATTATTCACTGCTTTCTAAGGACCCGAACCTGATTGGTGTTAAGGTAAGAGGTTAGGGCTACATTTCCCATATCGCACCTCTTTCACTACTATTAGAAACACTATAGCTGTGCATAGTAGAACCTAATACACAAGTTTGTACCACGTTGGAAGGTATCTAAGCTGGGTAATGGTTGCCATGGTTACACTTGTGTAGGTTACACTACACAGAAGCTTTGCTGTAGAACTGTAGTTGAATAAAATTCCTTTCAGCCAATCAGAAATGAATATTTTATAACCCAGCGCTAGAAGAGAAGCTGGGTACGTTTCGACGATAATTCGTGATCTTGTGTTGGTGTGAAAAGACGACCTCATCGACGGAGCGCTCGTTGCCGAATCCGACGCTTCCCGACAGCTCTGATTTCTCAATCATCTTTAAAGCAAAAATTTCAGTCTTCATCTTTATAACAAATTAAAACTTCTAAACGATCACACTAATGTTCAACATGAACTCGCCTGTGCGCTAATGCTAGCTGAGGAACCATGCGTGAATCCCAAGTTTTGTCTCGCACAACAAAAATTCAGAATTTGTGTGTGTGTGTGTCTGTGTGTTAAACAGAATGAATCACGGAACATAGAAATGTTGGCCGCTGCGTGTGCTGTAGGTGTTGGTTGCTGCTTTGCAGCCCCCATCGGAGGTGAGTGCACACACACACACACACACACACACACACACACACAAGTTTATTGTGTCTTTTGTACTGTGTTTGTGAATTCTCTTTTTAATTCTGTCAACATTGTGTGTGTGTGTGTGTGTGTGTGTGTGTGTGTGTGTGTTCAGGCGTGCTCTTCAGCATTGAGGTCACCTCCACGTTCTTCGCTGTGAGGAACTACTGGCGTGGGTTCTTCGCTGCTACCTTCAGTGCCTTCATCTTCAGAGTGCTGGCTGTGTGGAACCGAGACGAAGGTGTGTGTGTGTGTGTGTGTGTGTGTGTGTGTGTGCAGTTTTATGAACGTACGTAATACGAACACTAAAGTGTGTCCGTGTGTGTGTAGAAACCATAACTGCTCTCTTCAAGACTCGTTTCCGCCTGGACTTTCCCTTTGACCTTCAGGAACTGCCGGCCTTTGCCGTTATTGGGTGAGTCCAAGCCATCAATCACAGCAACAAACTAAACACTGAAGCGTTCCAGTAAAATCAAACCCCGATACGAAACACCACTAATCCACACGTATGTACATGTTTTTGTAAACATCGTTTTTACCCTCAGTTTGAGGAAATTCTCTCGTCCTCACGAGCAGCAAGTTTGAACATATCTCCGTCCACGTGAAAAACGCAAAAACGATTCGAAAACGCTCTCGTGAGCGCGCGGCCTAGTAACGACGGACGGCGCGTCTCAAACGGTTACGCCAAGCGACCGAAGAATAACGTTCAGAGCTATAAAATGAGGAAAACCCCACATCAGCAAACAGAAAATTCCGTTGACTGGCAGGTAAAAACCGACAACGTTTTGAAAATGAATGAGTTTAATCCGCGTAATGAAGAAACTCGTTTCAAAGGTCTGTCTGCGAGAAAATGAAGCCATGAAACTCTTATTAGTTTTAAAGTGTAAAATATTTTTGAGACATGCGTGGATGGAACTCTCCAGAATTTGAAATCTAACTGCTGTTAGTGATGTCACAACCGGCATCACAGCCAACCAATCAGAGACTCCGCTTTAAACTTACACACACACACACATGTAAGTGCACAGTTCAGGAACCCCCTTCTCTCCCTCTCTCTCTCTTCTTTTCTTTACTTTCCACTCATCCTTTATTTTTCTAGTTTTTTTTCTAGTTTAGTAAAACACTATCTGTCCATCTTAATGATCTCATTAAACGAATTAAATGAGATCAGTAGACATTCTGTTTAAATAAAACAAAACAAAACAACAACAACAGCAAAAAAAACAATAAAGAAAGAAATGTGCGACTTTGTTACGACGTGCTCTGTTTCTCCAGGCAGGTTGGTTTGTTTATTTATTTTATTTTGGTCACTTTCGTTGTCATGATTAACGAGTTAATTTATCTTTTTCTGAGCGTTCTAATTAAAATGTGCAGCGTCCAGAACCGGATTTAGAGTTTGTTTAAATTTAGATGAAACTTTTATCAGAGCCGAGTTTCTCCAGATTCTTCGGTTAATTTAGCTTCAACATTAATCATGTTTAACTGCAGGAAGTCATGTGATTAATGCCTTCCCTTTATTTCAGCATCACTTTCCTGTAATAACTTTTATTTTTGACTTAAAAGTGACAAATACAGACATCATGGACATAACCGTGGGGGGCTGGGGGGTGCACAAATCAAGATGTATCATGCTATCATTATTTACTATATAATTTAATCGTTTAGAATCTAGTTCTTTTGATTTATAGTTGCTTAAATTATGCTATAATTATTCACTGTATACTGCCATTATTTACTGTTATAACAATTTAATCTATATTTATTTAATATATACTATAAGTTCAGTCCCCTCCAAAAGTATTGGAACAAGGCTAATTCTGCGAATTCCTTTCCTATGTACTATAATATCCTATATCTTGTAATTATTTACTAAATACTATATGATTATTTGTTAATTCTTACATATTAAATGTATCAGTAGGTGCATCTAAAAAAAATTGGATATTGTGGAAAAGTTCTCTTTTTTTTCCATAATTTAATAAAAAAAAAAAGTGGAACTTATATTCTAGATTCATTACACATGACGTGAAATATTTCAAGCCCTTTTTTTTTGTTTGAATCTCGATGATTACGGCTTACAGCTCACGGAAATCACAAATCCAGTATCTTAAAATATTCTAATAAAGAATTTATAATACAGAAATGTCGACCTGAGAAGACTCTAATCAGATAATTAACTCAAAACACCTGCGAAGGTTTCCTGAGGCTTTAATCTCTCAGTCTGGTTCAGTACACACACACAATCACGGGGAAGATGGAAGTAAATGCTGCGTTTCATTTGGAAATCAAGGTTCCAGAGTCTGGAGGAAGAGTGGAGAGGAACAGAATCCAAGCTGCTTGAAGTCCAGTGTGAAGTTTCCACAGTCAGCGCATAAATTAACATACTTTTCATCAGGTCGACATTTCTGTAGTATAATTTCTTTATTCTGATATTTTGAGATGCTGGATTTTTGATTTCTAAAGCCGTAATCATCGAGATTAAAACAAACCAAAAAAAAAGGCTTGAAATGTTTCACTTTGTGTAATGAATCAAGAATATATCAAAGTTCCACGTTTTGAATTAAATTATGGGGAAAAATGAACTTTTCTACGATACTCAAATCCTTTTAGGTGCGCCTGTATAGAATTTATAATTACTTTTAATTAAGCACTTGTATGCTCTTATTATATATATATATATATATATATATATATATATATATATATATATATATATATATATATATATATATAATTGTATAAAAAAAATCAATAATGTTCGACTTACTTTGTGGTTGTTTTTTTTGTTTTTTTTTTGTTTTTTTTTAAATGTCGTTTTATTCAACACAGTAAATTATTCATGGTGTAATCTGCCTTGTTTTCTTCAAGACTAACACCGATATTGTCTACATTAATACGCTTCGCTGAACAAACTTTTTTTCAATCCTAAAAGTCTAATGCAGCCCCCCCCCCCCCTCCCCCCCAAAGGTTTTGTTTATTTCTGTTTGTTTTAATTACAGACGTCATATGAACACTCCCAGCTGTCTGTAAACACGGTAGTTTTGTGTAACGGCCGCTCGGCTTAATTCCGTGTGACAGTAAACGCACACTTCTGCAGTAATTGAGTTTAACAACTGACTGAGCGAATCCACTCCAGCACAGGACGTGATCCAGTTCATTAGCATACGACCACGGAACTGAACTTTCAGTGTTTTAGTTTGAGAGTGTAATGGAGATTCTGTTTGCAGACCGGGGTAAAACATTCAGACGTGTGTGTGTGTGTGTGTGTGTGTGCGCAGGATAGCGAGTGGTTTCGGCGGCGCTCTATTCGTTTATCTGAACAGACTCATCGTCCAGTTCATTAGGAAGCAGAAGGTGATCAACAAGTTCCTCATGAAGAAGTGAGTGTGTGTGTGTGTGTGTGTGTGTGTGTGTGTGTGTGTGTGTGTGTGTGTGTGTGAGTACGATGACTAATATAATTGCCACTGAAATGTAACAACCAAGTAGAGATTCATTTTACTAAAGAAGGGAAAGTGCCTGTCTGTGTGCAATTATGTGTGTGTGTGTGTGTGTGTGTGTGTGTGTGTGGGAGTACGATGACTAATATAATTGCCACTGAAATGTAACATAGCCAAGGAGAGATTTATTTTACTACAGAAGGGAAAGATTGTGTGTAATTGTGTGTGTGTGTGTGTGTGTGTGTGTGTGTGTGTGTGTTTAGGCGTCTTCTGTATCCTGCCCTCGTCACCCTCCTGATCTCCACATTGACGTTTCCTCCTGGATTTGGACAGTTCATGGCAGGCCAGGTAACTGACGTGCGCACACACACATACACACCTCCACGTCTCCTTTACATTGACATTTATTCATTTAGCAGACGCTTTTATCCAAAGCGACTTACAAATGAGGAAATACAAGTAAAGCGATATATCAAGCGGAGAACAATACAAGTAGTGCTACTGTACTGTACAAGATTTATAACTGATGATGATAAATAATTTTATCGTCGTCTTTTGTTTTACACATCTACAACCATAAACCAATGATGGACATGATCCATATACACCTAGTACACTACACCTGCACACTCCACTCCACAGGAAACTCTGTATGCTACACTCTGTATGCTACACTTGCACGAACAGCTCTATAGCACTAGAGACACTGACTGATGGAGGGAGAGAGAGAGAGAAAGTGGAGGAAGGAAAAAAACATTGAGAGGAAAAGGACAGGTGATGAAAAGGATGATGAGTCACCACACAGAGAGAGAGAGAGAGAGAGAGAGAGAGATGTGGATGAGGGAAACATGCATCTCTCTCTTTTTTTTTATTTTTTATATAGCCTGTTTCTCTCACATTGTTTTTCTTTCTTTTTGTTCTCTTTTTTTTCATCTCTCTCGCTCTCTCTTTCTTTAATAAGAGAGTGACTCAGATGCAGTCTTTTGTCTGTGCCAATAAAGTACTCAATAAAGTGGCTGCATGTCAGGCGATGACGAACACAAAAGCGCGCGCGCGCGCACACACACACAGACACACAGACAGAAGAACAAGTATGCGGTCACATACAGTATTAATAACTGAGATGGTAGAAAGATTGAATAGTCTTTTCTTCTCAGTCTGGAGCTGTTAATGACCCTGACCACATCCTGTTTGCCTGTTTGTAGCTGACCCAGAAGGAGTCTCTGGTGACGTTGCTGGACAACCACACGTGGGCAAAGCAGGGCATCGCTGAGGAGTTTGAGTATGACGGTCACGCTGCAGCCTGGAAACACCCTCAGGTCAACGTCTTCGTCACGCTCGTCATCTTCATTGTGATGAAAGTACGTGCACTCTGGCATCTTCTCCACCACTCCATCATCTTCTCTTCAACTGTATTACACCCATAACTCCCTCCCATAACTTGAGCTGTTTGCGATGAACAAATCAAACAAAAGCAGTTGAAATGGTTCAACACAATGAATGCTTCAAGTGGTTTCCCCAAATTCAATTAAAAATGCAACTTCTAATGATTTCTCCATTCTCAAAATTATTCAACCCCTTCATGGCGAGCATCTTTAGATCCATCCTTAGCCAGACACCAGCTTCTGGCAGCGTTCCTGAGGAAACTTCTCCCGTTCCTCATGAGCAATGGCCTCCAGTTCAATAATATTCTTGGGTTTGCGTGCTGCAACCGACCTTCTTCAAGTCCCACCAGAGATTTTCTACAGGGTTCAAGTCAGGTGACTGTGATGGCCCTGTAGAATCTTCTAGGACTTGGTGGAATTTGAGGTATGCTTGGGATCATTGTCCTGTTGGAAGGTCCAATGACGCCCAAGCTTCAGCTTCCTCACAGACGGCATGAAGTTTTCTCTTAGGATTTCCTGATACTTCAATGAATCCATCTCGCCTTCCACACGCTGCAGGTTTCCAGTGCCAGAGGATGCAAAGCAGCCCCAGAGCATCACCGAGCCACCACCATGCTCGACTGCGGACAGAGTGTTCTTTCTTCATTCTTCTTCCTCCAGACGTACCGCTGATCCATCGTGCTGAAAAGTTCCAGTTTTGTTTCATCGCTCCACAGAACAGAATCCCAAAACTTCTGTGGATTATTTATATGATTTTGAGCGACATTTCTTGTGCTTTTGGGTCAGTAGTGGTGAATGCCTTGAAAACCTTCTGCGTTTAGTACACGCCTTATTATGCTCACTGAAACCTCAGTGCATGTTGCCACCAAGTCTTGCTGCAGGTCTTTTGCAGTCACTCGAGGGTTTTTCACAACCTGCCTTCTCAGAAATCTGCTTGCAGCCATTGATAGCTTCCTTTTTCTGCCCCGTCCAGGAATTTCATGCCTAGCCAGTTCAGTTCAGGTATTTCATGTGTTCCAGCTCAAGCACACTTGCTGCAACTAACGAAGCCCTTGGCATCAGGTGTGCTTGAGACAACACCTGTTTTGCATATTTGTGCTGTTGTGAGGGATTCTATTTGAGGGGGTGAATAATTTTGAGACTGGAGAAATCATTATAAGTTGCATTATCAGTTGAATTTGGGGGAAACACTTGAAGCGTTCTTTGTTGAACTATTTAAATTGCTTTTGATTCAGCTGTTTGCAATGAACAAATCAAATTCTGTAAAGTTTGACATTAAACCTGAATTGCAATGGGGGTTGAATAATTTTGTTCGCAACTGTATGTTCCCACATCTACTGGTACCTACCTTTGTTACCATGGCAACCTGCACCAAGCCTGGCGAAACCTGTCACAGCGCAGGAAGTCATGTCGTCAGTGTCACCATGGGGACCAGTGCCCTGTGTGTCCTGTGGAGGAAGTGGGACCTTTAACGTGTGTGTGTGTGTGTGTTGGAGAGAGAAGATGTGTATAAAGTTCAGAGCCTTATGTCAATCTCTCAACATTCACTCAGTCTACAGTTGACTCCAAAAGTATTGGCACCTAAAATAACAGACAAAAATGTACCATAATAATACATATAAAGGAAAAGATAGATGTACAGAAGGAGGGATGGATGGATTGGGAGAATGGATTGTTGCATGGAAGGATGGACGGAAAGTTGGATGAGGGGATGGATGAAGAGCAGATGAGATCTTTTATAATGTTTTATTCATATATGTACTGTACTATGTGAATATTTATTGCTTTCATTGTCTTTCTATCTTTCTATTTCTCTCTCTAGTTTTGGATGTCGGCTTTGGCCACCACCATCCCCGTACCCTGTGGCGCTTTCATGCCCGTCTTTGTGATCGGTATGTATGGAAGGACAAAGTGTGTGTGTGTGTCCGTTAGATAAAGAGCAAGAGTGATAGTAGTAGTTGTAGTCTATATATTGGCGTACATGATCCCTTAAAGATAACCATCGTCTTACTTTACGTAACTCGTGTGTGTGTGTGTGTGTGTGTGTGTGTATCAGGTGCTGCTTTCGGCCGGTTGGTGGGTGAGAGCATGGCTGCTTGGTTTCCTGAAGGGATTCACTCAGACGGTGTTGTGTATTCAATTGTACCAGGAGGATATGCTGTAGTGGGTAAGAGACACACACACACACACACACACACACACACACACACACACACACACACACACACACTTACTTAGAAAACACGTTACACGCCTGTTTATGGAGACATTTGGTCCTTAGAAAAAACTAAAACGTCTGTAAAGGTCATCCAAGCAGCAAAAAACAACAGCGTGTGTGTTTGTCTCGCTGATGTTGAGAACCTGCTCAACATGTCTCTCAGACACCCACATTTTCACTGATGAGAGCCTTTCATCTCTGACTCCTGCTGAAAACCCATTAGCATCTCTGTGTTTACTCGGAGTGTGTTTGTGTTTGTGTGTGAACAGACAGTTCTGCAGCTGCACAAAAAAAAACATCTTTCCTCAGCATTGCTCTCCTGCAGGTTTTGTCCATATGCACTCTTCTTTTTTTATATTTTCATTTATTTAGTTGTTTTATTCTGTTAACCTCTGTAAACTAAATTTAAAAAAAAATATTATTATTATTATTATTATTATTATTATACAGCATTTATGTCTGCTGTCCTGACCATAAAAATGTACTGGTTTGAGATCATATGTTATTAAATTCAGTGGTTGAGTAGCATTCCTCCGATTCTCGCTTCAACTCGATACGTTGTGTTTTAACATCTAAACTATAAACCTCTAAGTTATATAATTTAGAGGTTTATAGTTTAGATGTTAAAACACAACGTATCGAGTTGAAACGAGAATCGGAGGAATGCTAGAAAAAAGGAACCAATCAAATAACTTTATCATGAACAGGAAACTGTGACCAAATATGGAACATTTAAAGATAGTAAGAAGTAAAAGGTTGGTAAACCGTAGCTGTAAGATGGACTGCACTTTAAAGAAATTGTGGAAATTATACCTGAGGTGGTAATGGGCCACAAGGCGAAGATGAGGCTTGAGCCATTGATATGCAATTATTAGAGAGAGAGCGTGAGAGTGGACTGTGTTGCGAACCTAGATAGCGGTGGGCTGAGCACAGACACACAAGAGGCTGTTTATGGGGCAAACGTGTAGAGTTTATTTAAATTCCTTGAGGGTGTGGGGTGCAGAGGAGGTGCAGTGGGGTGAAGTGCTCAGGCGCCAGGGTCATCCGCAGGGCTGCTGGGGCTATGCTGGGGCCTTCCCGAGCAGCTGAGATCCCCTTCTGCAGTTAGGCAACACCGCGGGTGCAGCCAGGGGGCGAAATCCTCCGTTGCATCTGAATCCTCTGCAAGAAACACAAAACAAATTGTTATGCACACCTAGGGAGCCCTCTCTCCCTTTGCTAGTGGAGGATGGACCTTTTATACTCTACCACCAGCTGCTAGATGGTGGATAGCGGCTGCGCTGATTATTAGCTGTCAGCTGTGTGTGTGTGTCGGCGGCCCCACCTCGCAGCCACGCGCTCTCCAGCTGTCCAGAGCATTGGTGGTGCTGAAGTGGAGCTGTCTCTTCAGCACCATAGCGGCATTCAGGGGAGGAGTGCTCTTTCCATTTTGTGCACCAGCCGCCGGCCTGTCGTCACAGTACAACCCTGCCCCCCTCTCAGCTCTGAGCCTACTGCCTGCCCGGTGTTGGACCTGAAAAGAGAAGTCCTGCAGCGAAAGGAACGATCGCATTACCCTGGTGTTAGTGTCTTTGGTCTTGGCCATCCACTGCAGTGGAGCGTGGTCCGTCACCAGTGTGAAGTGCTACCCGGCCAGGTAGTAGCGCAGCTCCTCGATGGCCCACTTTATTGCTAGGGCCTCTCTCTCCCTGGCAGCATATCTCCTCTCAGCTGGGGACAGCTTCCTGCTGATGTAGAGGACCGGGTGTTCTTCTCCGTTGAAGGTCTGCGAGAGTACAGTGCCCAGCCCGGTCTCGGATGCATCTTTGTGTACTGCGAACGGAAGAGTGAAGTCCGAGTTATGCAGTACTGGTACGCTGGTGAGAGCCTCTTTCAGTGCTCGGAACGCCCGCTCCACCTCTGCAACCATTTCACCGGCTGGCCCTTCTTCATGAGATCTGAGAGGGGGGAGGCTACGGAAGAGAAATTAGGCACGTACCTGCGGTAATATCTCGCCAACCACAAAAAGGCACGTGCCTGTTTCTTTGCTGTAGGCCATGGGTAGTCTTTAACCGTCTCAATTTTCTTCGTCTGTCTTTTTAGTAGGCCCCGACCAATACGGTAGCCTAGGTACTGTGCCTCGGTCAGCCCCAGGTGGCACTTTTTGGGGTTGGCTGTCAGCCTGGCCTTCTGGAGCTCCTTCAGGACCTACCCCACGTGGAACAGCTGAGTGGAGGAGTGTATGACCACATCGTCCAGGTAGGCGGCTGTGAATGTACGATGGGGTCTCAGGACAATGTCCATCAGCCGTGGGAACGTTGCGGATGCTCCATCTAGCCCAAAGGGGAGAACCCGGTACTGCCAGTGGCTGTTTGCTGTGCTAAAGGCGGTCTTCGGTCTTGTCTCTGGGGCTAGCGCTACTTGCCAGTAAACTTTTGTCAGGTCCAGTGTGGATATGAACCGGGCCCTCTCCAGTTGCTCCACTAGGTCATCCACTCGGGGGAGGGGATAGCTGTCGAACTCTGAGACCTGATTCAACTTCCGGAAGTCGTTGCAGAGACGCATACTTCCGTTGGGCTTCGGCACAACCATGATGGGGCTGGACCAGAGGCTGGCGGAGTCCTCTATGATGTTGTCTCGCAGCATCCGGCCGACCTTCTCCTCGATAGCCTTGTGGCGGACCTCTGGGACACGATAGGGCCATTGTCTTACCACCACTTCCAGATAGGTCTTAATCTCGTGGTGGACCAGCTGCATCATCCCTGGGGAGGTAGAAAAGACATCAGTGAACTGGCTCACTATCTCAGTCAGCTCCTGTCTTTGTGTGGGAACGCAGACAGTACTGGAGCTGGCTCCATCCACTTCATCAGCAGGTTTATGTGGTACGTTTTTGTCACCGCTCGCCTACCGGGCGAGCTGCAGGCGATAGTTTACGGCGCCCCTCCTCTCGAGGACGGTATATGGGCCTTACCAGTGGGCTAGGAACTTACAGGGGCTGTTTGGCACTAGCAGGAGTACCCGATCGCGAGGCTGGAACTCCCGTGGTTGCGCTGTGCAGTTGTACACTCTTTTCTGTTCCTCCTGGGTGGCTCTCGTATGTTCCTGGATGATCAGGGCCACTCGGTCGATCTTCTCCTGCAGCTCCTGTACTTAGTCGAAGACCAAGTGGAATGTGGAGGGCTGTGCTTCCCGTGCCACGTCTAGTAGTCCTCGAGGTTGCCATCCGAAGAGGAGCTCGAAGGGTGTGAAGCCCGTGGATGCTTGGGGGCCCTCCCGGATGGCGAAGAGGACGTAGGGCACGAGGAGGTCCCATTTCCTCTCTTCCTCGTCTACCACCTGGCACAGCATCCGCTTCACGGTTTGGTGAAACCGTTTAACGAGCCCATCCGTTTGTAGGTGGTAGACGGATACCTTCAGGTGTTTTACCTGCAACAGTCCACACAGATCAGACATTAGTTTTGAAAAAAAAGGCATACCTTGGTCGGTCAGTATGTCCTTCGGGATCCCCACATGGCTGAACAGGAGCACCAGTTTTTTAGCGATGTTGCGATGTGTTCGGTTACTCTTTCCATCTCCGCGTAGCGCTGGTGTTCGTGCTGGTGTGGCGGGAACCTTTTAGGGGTCCTTCCCTACCGAGTTCCAGGGTGGCCAAGGCACGTTCAAGAACGGTTATTAGTTTCTTGGACGTTCTGGGAGCCTGCATCCCCACGGCCTGGCATTCTGTGGGCGGCAGAGTTCTCAGGAACCGATCCATGGCCACCTTCTCTGCAACCTCGGTGGCGGTGTACTGGTCTGGTTGGAGCCACCTCTTGGTGATGCGCAGGAGGCTGTTCATCTGTCCGCGTGGCTTGGCTCCAGGCCTGTAGCTCCATCGGTGGAACTCTGCCGCTGCCTGGTGGGGGGGTTTGCCCACACCATGCTAGGATCTCCCTCTTTATTTCTCCGTAGTCCGCTGCTTCCTCCAGAGAGAAGGCATAGTATGTCACGCACGCTTCTCCGGAGAGCAGCAGGCCGAGGATGCGTGGCCACTCTTCAATGCCCCAGTCTTCTCGGTGGGCGACCCGTTCGAAGGCCTAAATGTCGTCCTCCAGGGTCAGGTGGGGAAGAAGGCGCCAGGCTTCTCGGCTGGGGTCAGGGAGAGGTGTGGCGGCTGCAGGGGTCGTTGTTTTCTGGGCCAGAAGTTCCCGGGTTGCGACCTGCAGGCTTTGGGTGAGCTGCTATGTCATGGCCTTCTGCTGGAGATTGGTCTCCATCAGGTGCTGCAGCATGGGATCCATTTATTTATTTATGCGGTGTTTTTTTTTTTTTTTTTTTTTTTTTTCTTTTCAGCACCCTCGAACCTAGACAGCGGTGGGCTTAGCACAGACACATAAGAGGCCATTTATTGGGCAAACGTGCAGAGTTTATTTAAATTCTGTGAGGGTGTGGGGTGCAAAGGAGGTGCAGTGAGGTGAAGTGCTCAGGTGTTGGGGCCGTGCTGGGGCCTTCCCGAGCGGCTGAGATCCCATTCTGCAGTTAGGCAACGCCGCGGGCAAAATCCTCCGTTGCATCTGAGTCCTCTGCAAGAAACACAAAACAAATTGTTATGCATGCCTAGGGAGCCCTCTCTCCCTTTGCTAGCGGAGGATGGCCCTTTTATACTCTCCCGTCAGCTGCTAGATGGTGGAGAGCGGCAGCGCTGATTATTAGCTGCCAGCAGTATGTGTGTCGGCAGCCCCGCCTCGCAACCACGCGCTCTCCGGCTGTCCAAAACCTCGGTGGTGCTGAAGCGGAGCTGTCTTTTCAGCACCATAGTGGCAGTTGCGGGAGGAGCGCTCTTTCCCTTTTGTGCGCCAGCCACCGGCCTGTCGTCACAGACTGTTACTCATCTGGGCCTGGGCCCAGATTCTTCTCCATCAAAAACTTTTTATAGTATCGTTAACTTTACTGTCAAATACACAATCATTAACTTTACTGTAAAACACACAGCATCATTACTTTTACACACAGTATTTTTAACTTTACTGTAAAACACACACGGCATCATTAACTTTACTGTCAATCACACAGCATCATTACATTTACACAGTATTTTTAACTTTATCGTAAAACACACAGTATTATTAACTTTACTGTAAAACACACAGTATCATTAACTTTACTGGAAAACACAGTAATATTACCTTTACACACAGTATCATTAACTTTACTGTAAAACACACAACATCATTACCTTTACACACAGTATTTTTAACTTTACTGTAAAACACACAGTATTATTACCTTTACACACAGTATTATTACCTTTACATACAGTATCATTACCTTTACACACAGTATTTTTAACTTTACTGTAAAACACACAGCATCATTACCTTTACACACAGTATTTTTAACTTTACTGTAAAACACACAGCATCATTACCTTTACACACAGTATTTTTAACTTTACTGTAAAACACACAGCATCATTACCTTTACATACAGTATTTTTAACTTTACTGTAAAACACACAGCATCATTACCTTTACACACAGTATTTTTAACTTTACTGTAAAACACAGTATCATTACCTTTACTGTAAAGCACACGGTATCATTAACTTTACTGTAAAACACACATCACTACTTACACACACAGTATTTTTAACTTTACTGTGAAACAAACAGCATCATTACCTTTACATACAGTATTTTTTACTTTACTGTAAAGCACACGGTATCGGTATCAGTAACTTTACTGTAAAACACACATCACTATCTTTACACACAGAATTGTTCACTTTACTGTAAAACACAGTATCATTACCTTTACTGTAAAACACACGGTATCATTAACTTGTGTGAACTGTAATGTAATATTTTGCTGTGAATATTACTGACCATAACGACCTGCCTGTAAGATGCCATAATTTTGAAAGTAATTTTTTTTTCTTTCCGTGTGTGTGCATGTAGGTGCGGCGGCCTTATCCGGAGCCGTAACACACACCGTGTCCACAGCAGTGATCGTGTTCGAGTTGACGGGACAGATCAGTCACATTCTCCCTATAATGATCGCCGTTATATTAGCCAATGCCGTGGCCCAGAGCCTCCAGCCTTCGATTTACGACTCCATCATACGCATCAAAAAACTACCGTACCTGCCAGAGCTCGGCTGGGGACACCACGAGTGAGTATCCGTTCGTCCATCCGTCCAGCTTTACATTCATCTCTCCATCCATCCATCCACACCCACACAGTGTATTTGTCCTCTGTTTATCGAGACTCTGACTACGGTTTTGTGGATATTATTTATATACGTCAAGAGTTCAGTTATAGACTCTGTACGTGCATGTGTGTGTGTGTGTGTGTGTGTGTGTGTGTGTGTGTTAGGATTTGTTGTAGTTTTGTGTTGATGGATTGTTTCTGTGATGATTATATTTTGGTCTTTAATGGAAGAAGGTGAAAAATAGGGAAAAACTACTGTATTATTGCTACATTATTTATAGGGGTGTGTGTGTGTGTGTGTGTGTGTGTGTGTGTGTGTGTGTGTGTGTGTGGGTCCTCAGGGAACACAGTGTCATTGTGTGTATATGTGCTATGCTTGCAAATTGAAATAGTACTCGTGTGTGTGTGTGTGTGTGTGTGTGTGTGTGTGTCAGTCATTCACATTTCACCTAAGCCAGAGAGAAGCTTGTATGATTTGTGATGGTAGCACTTTTTGTTTGTATGGACCAGAAATTTTGAGGACGAAGCCTGAACATAAGTCAGCAGAGCATACGCACACACACACACACACACACCTTTTTTCTATTTTTTTATAACACTATTTTAAATCTGATAAGGTGTTTTTCCAAGATAAGCTGCATACAAGTTGTCACTGTACACACACACACATATATACACACACACACACACACAGAGTCAGAGGTGAACTAAGTGTTGTGGAAGTTATTTATATTTAAGTTGCGAACGCATGTTTGCTGTTTATTTATCTATCTGGAAAGAAGGAAACAGAAACAGATTAAAACATTTTGACACGGTGACGTTCTCCTCTTGTAAGGAGATGTTTATGTAGCGTTTATGGAACGAGTCCGTGTCAGTACTGTGTAACAGTCAGAGGTAAAGATGTAACTAAGTTTTTCGACATCTTCAGGACCGAGGAGTTTACACTTTGCGGTTTCTCAAGAACATGACAAGCTGCTGGGTTTTTGTTTGTTTGTTTGTCTTATTAACTTGAAGAGAGAGAGAGAGGAAAAAGAGTCTGGTGAGGGAACGACTGTTTCTAGCTGCTATAGCGTAAGTGACAACAGGGACTAACTTTTCACCAGCATCAAGTGTAACTATAAACTGATCAAAAGGATGATGCGACGTTCTGGGGTGATAACAGTAGCTGCACTTCATTACACCCCATCGTTGATTATTGTCCTATAACAGCATCTCCTGAAGAGTGTTACTCTGTGCTAATCTGTGTAAAATGTTGTCGTGTAGGAAATATAACATTCGTGTGGAGGACATCATGGTGAGAGACGTGAGGTTCATCACGCTGAACTGCACTTACAGAGACCTGCATGATGTCCTGCTCACCGAGCGACTCAAAACACTCGCGCTGGTCGAGTCCTCGGGTATACGCACATGCACACGCACTTGTTGTACCGTCCTTGTGAGGACCTTCCATTGACATAAATATTAATGCAGCTAATTAACTCTATGCTGCACTTTAAACCTAAAACTTAACCCCAGTAACCAAAAGTGATTCCCTCTGTACTGTCTGTTTTTAAATACAACTAAGTTAGCTGAAATGATTAAAAAAAAATTGCTGCTGGAAATTAATTAAAAAAATAATAAATGTCCCTTTACATGCAATATCGTTCAAATCAACAGTGAAAATAAAATGAGATTTTTTGTTTGTACGTTTTTCATATCTAAAATAGTGATAATGCTGCTAGAATTTCTTCCCCTACCCTCCCCCCGCCTTTTTGGCATAATTTCATGTGACTTTTTTTGTTAATAAAATGAAAAATTGATAATTAAATAAACACAAAATGAAAGGTGATAAATAAAATGGAAATTTACATATGTTTATTTATTTTTATTTATTAGTTTAAACATCCTTTCTTTTCAGGGCTTTCAGAGAGCTCACGTGGTGTCACATTTTCTTTTTAATAGTTTTTTTTTTTTTGCTAGAATCCAACAAATTTAAAACAGTAGAACTACTAAGTAGTATAAAAAATTTTCATATTTCACAAATTGGCATCAAATCTTCTTGTATGAGCTGCTGTTCTTCTGTACTAGAAACAAAACAGGCCTCGCCCAACTAACTGATTTATTTTTTCCCCTAAATATCCCCTAAAAAAATCCCTTGAATCTACATTACTGTTAGCTATGATAAATGCATCATTTAAACTGTAAAACTGGATAAACTTCTTTACATTTTTTTAAAACAAATTATTGTTTTGACGTAATTTACTCCTATTTTGTTGTATAATAATTCATCTCAAAGTTTTGTGTTTTTCCTGCAGAGTCGATGATTTTATTGGGCTCGATTGAGCGCGCTCAGTTGCAGGCGCTGCTGTCCATTCAGCTCGGCCGGCCGCGGAGACTCGAGTTCCTCCGCCAGCGCTCCCAGAGCGAGAAGAAACACTCGGACACACACAGCAGCGAGGAGAATGTGCACAAGGTCAACCAGGAAGTCCGCTTCCAGGTCAGTGCTAGGGTCAAAGGTTAAGGGTCACGGCCAGCTTTACCGATCACAGAAGTTCATTGCCAGGTGTTTGTGTTGAATTATTTGTGCAAAATTTACACACTTTTTTAAATTTGTAAAATCTGTTTTAGACAGGTGCATTGTTTAATTTTTTAACATGAAATTTTTTAGACGTGTTAATTATTTTATTATTATCTTATATAATATGTAAATATTGGGGGGATATATATATATATATATATATATATATATATATATATATATATATATATATATATATATATATATATATATATGTATATTTCTTGTAGGAGAAGTCTTATGTATGTGTTACATTTTAAAAAATGTAATTACAATTTTATGCTTTGGTTTGATGCTTTTATCTTTGCTTTTTTTTCTTTAAAATAAAAGAAATGTTCATTATACTTCTGATAAAGTTAGCTTTCGAAGGATTAATTTTGTACTGATTAGTTCCAAACATTCTGTTCATTATTTAACTCTCAAATTATTACAGCATTGTGTACTTTCATTTGTTTCGTTTTGTTTGGTTTATACACAACATCCTTCTTTCTTTAGAAGTAACTCTACAGTGGAGAGAAATATTGGGGAAGGAATAAAAATTGCTGGGAGAAATAATTTTTCCCTTTTTGGAAATAATGTTACACAAGGCAGAATGGTTGCAATGAAAATAAAGAAAAATAAATATATAAATAAGTATGTCATGTTTAATGATGATAAAAAGTATTTCTTTATTTTTACTTAAATTATTTATTTATCTGTTTTTTTGTTGTTGTTGTTTTTTTTTAATCCATCCATCCATATGCTTTAGGGCTTCCATAGAAGTCTTGTGAGATTATTATTTTTAAAGTATGGGGTTTTTTTCTTCAGATTGATGCAGTGAAAAGTGCAAATTATATTCAATATCTTTTGTGTCTTGTTTTTATTTATTTATTTATTTGTTTTTGTTTGTTTTTAGATCTCTACTGAGGAATCCTCGTTCACTCCTCCTAGCTCCATCTCACAAAAACCACTAAAACCTGCACTGAAGAGACAATCAGTTGTGGATAGAGGCTCACAGATACCTTCAAGTACATACACACACACACACACACACACACACACACACACAGACGTATGAGTGACTATGCACATAACTAAGCTTTCTATCTTCCCACCAGGACAGGACTCGGGCATCGCCTTAAAAAGCCTCTTCTGCGCCCACCCAGATACTGAAGGGGCGGAGGTATGACACACACACACACACACACACACACACACACACACACACACACCAAACCCCTACTACAAACCAGTTACATCACTTGCACTCGGGTCCTGATTTTCTCCCACGTCTCTCGCAGTGATGCTCTTCAGCTGTTAATCGTTAGGTTTTTATCACGTTCTCTTTGCGTTGTCTTAACGTTTGCCCCCTGTTTCCTGATGGAAGATCTATAACCCGGAGAACTCTGTGGCTCCTGAGCACAGGAAGCTCAAGCGTGTGAGGATATCAGTGGCGGTAAGAACCCCTGACCATAAAGCTGACGAAAAAATAACACCAAGAGAAACGCGACTCCCATCCAACCAGCCATTTCGCCTCCATGTCTAATCTCGAGCGCTGTCCATCTGTATGCCTGCACCTGACCTTTGACCTGATGAATTGCCAGAATTTTAAGCGAATAGCTCCTTGCTCTTTGTGTTTTACAGGGTTTTTACAGCTACCTCGACATTTGAAGTGACGTCTAAATCAGAGCAGTTGAAATGTCGAGTCGAAATGGAATGAATTTAATGCTGAGACTGTGAGCAGTAAATCTTTACTTATGGCTTATTTTCTAATAAAACCTTTCTACACATTTATTATACATGCGGGAAAAAATAAAAGATATTTAGCTATATCTATGAGAATTTTTTAACTTAAACATTAAAAGAATATTAAACTATACTAATGTTAAAAATATGAAATGTTTCTTACTGGAAAGACTTCAATATCCAATTTTTTTTTTTAGCTACTTTAAATAGTCAATAATGTAAAATACAATAAGAATTCAAATTATGTGTGTTTTGAGAATATTCCAGCAAAATTAGATCCATTTATATGTTGGATAGTGTACATTTAATATAAGTTAATTTGTTTATGATTTAAACTAACAATTTTGTTAAAACTTTTGATAAATGTCTAATATTAAACTGCAACAATGTTAAAAAATATATACTATTCCTTACTAGAAGAAACTTTCATACCATATCCAAATATTCAGCTGCTTTAAATACCATTTAACCCGACATAAAATATACTATAGAACATTTTATTGCTGCCATTTTACTCAAAATTATGCTGCAACAAAGTTTCATTTATTTAATTTGATCATTTGCATCTTCTCGAGATGCGTTTGAGTTTATTTTATGACTTTACAATAATATATATTTGATCTAGTTCATCTGTGCATGATCCACACAAATAAACCTGAAACATTTTAACTAATAACATTAAAGGGTATACTAATACAAGTATATTAATTTTAAAAATATGTAACGTTGCTTACTTAAAAAAAAAAACTTCCATACCTTATCCAAATTGTAGCTACAGTAATAACCAGTAACTTAGGACCAGGAACCATTAACCTAATTTGTTGATACGTAGACAATATGACATACTGAATTTTAACAGCAAACATGCATTAGCTAACATACTAAATATTGCTTGCTAGCTTGCTAGTTAGCCAAACAAACATTTTCTTTGAATATGAAAGTTGCAAAGAGTAAGGCATTACTGAGTTAACTAATATATTATTATAATATATAATATTTATTAGTAATATTTTATCTACCAGTATAATTGGAAATTAGATATTTAATTACTTAACATTTTTTCTTTAATCGCTACCTTAGCAATATTAAATGATCAGATAAAATGCCAAACAAATAACTACACAATATATTGATACTTAACTAACTAATTTGATCAAACTGATCAATATTCCTATTGATCAGGAATCTAGAATTCTATTTTTCTTTGTTGACATGCAAATATTTGCTAATAAGGAACGTGTTTTTAGTATGTTAATAAACTTAAATGATTTAGTTGTTTTTCAAATGGCAAGATGTCAAATTATATTCATTTTGACAAATGTGTAACTTTGAGATTTTACTTGGATTTCACTCATTTTTATTCATTTGATTGCATTTTTGTTCAGTTACTTTATTCGTATTCATTCTTGTACATTAGTCATTCATTTTCATTGAGATTGATAACTTTGGGTGGGAAAAGAGACTTTTTTTTATAAATAATTTCTTATTAACTCACATTAACGCTATGTTGCTAATGACACCTACAGGTAATAAATGGTAATGCCCCGCCCACTTTACACTGAAATGGAGGTCAAGCCTGTGAACTTTGAAATAATCTTAAGTCATTATTGCTCGATTACGCTGTGAGGTAACATCTAGTACTCTTAATTGGCATTGCTGAAAATCTTGTTGTGAATATGTTTTAAGCATAAAAATGAACAGATGTTGAAGGTCAAAGGTCAGAACCGGCATTGTACACCATATCCCAGTAGCATGCTAAGTCATCCATTATGACTTCATACCTGACCGTTTGCATGTAACGTTATATGTATAGAGATTGCGAGCATTACAGTTTCCCATAATGCCTTGCGTTCATCTAAGCTCTATAGTTTAGAGTTTAGAATTTTATCAATATATTTATATAATGTTCATAATAAGTGTGTTTTTTTTCCAATTTATTCAAAGATATTAATTTCAAAGTTATATTTTTTATGCCAGAAATTTAAAAATGAAATGATGTATAACTTTAATTACAGTAGCTAGCTAAGTAACGACCTAGTTTAACTAGCTATTCAGTTGAATTAAAAGCAAAATAATTAAAATGACAAAAATGAAAATCTACTCACTCATTTACACACACACACACACACACACATATTTTTATATACATATACAGTATCTCACAAAAGTGAGTGCACCCCTCACATTTTTGTAAATATTTGATGATATCTTTTCATGTGACAATGCTCTCACACTCCCTCATACTGGTCACTGGAAGTTGAACATGGCACCTCATGGCAAAGAACTCTCTGAGGATCTGAAAAAAAGAATTGTTGCTCTACATAAAGATGGCCTAGGCTATAAGAAGATTGCCAAGACCCTGACACTGAGCTGCAGCACGGTGGCCAAGACCATACAGCGGTTTAACAGGACAGGTTCCACTCAGAACAGGCCTCGCCATGGTCCACCAAAGAAGTTGAGTGCACGTGCTCAGCGTCATATCCAGTTGCCAGCGGTTTAGACATTAATGTCTGTGTGTTGAGTTATTTTGAGGGGACAGTAAATTGACACTGTTACACAAGCTGTACACTCACTACTTTACATTGTAGCACAGTGTCATTTCTTCAGTGTTGTCACATGAAAAGATATCATCAAATATTTACAAAAATGTGAGGGGTGTACTCACTTTTGTGAGATACTGTGAATATTTATATATATAAAATAAATATTAAAAAAGTGGTTGTCCGTGTGTGTACATGTACTTTGCCCTTTATGAGCACCTCAAAGGATAAAATGTCCTCACAAATTTGTTTTTTTAGTAGTTTTATTTGTTTTTGAAAACCTAAACCAAAAGATTTCCTTATCTCATCACAAAAACAGAAATGTGTGTGTGTTTGTGTGTGTGTGTGTGTGTGTGTGTGTGTACTATTCAAGTATGTCTTCAATTTTAACTTGACACAGCACAGTAAGGAGGTCTGGAGAGAAAAAGAAAGCCATTATTAATAGTGTGTGTGTGTGTGTGTGTGTGTGTGTGTGTGTGTGTGTGTGTGTTGGATGGTGTGATGAGCAGTGATGTCACTGATTCTATTTTTGGATTATGGGAATTCAGAGTGAGACGAGGGAGAATTGTAAGAAAATAAGAAATGGTGTGAACGCTGTACTGACGATGGTATATTTAAGGCCCGTAATCAAGTGTGTGTGTGTGTGTGTGTGTGTGTGTGTGTGTGTGTGTGTGGGTTAGGGTTAGGCTTATTTGGCAGTAGGCACCAGCAACAGTTCCTACGGTTACCAGATGTAAAGAATCTGTGTGTAAATCTGTGTGTGTGTGTGACTCTTGTTATCTCTGTAGGAGGAAGGCATGGAGGATGACATGACCATGAGAGAGGTAGGAGCATACACACACACACACACACACACACACACACACACATACGGAGTTATATAACATGCATCTCTGCAGTGTCATTATCTATCATTTCTTCTCTCGCTCTCTATCTCTCTCTTTATTTCTTTCACTCGCTCACACTCAAAACATTTTTCTGCCTAGTATATCAACTGTCCATTTCCTGCCCTATTGCACTGTGGGTAACTTTACTAATACATATATGCTGAAAAGGTTTGAGCCCTTTCACAGTGTGAGAATAAAATCAGCACTAAAATTAGTACGAGTAATTACAACAGAAATAGCAGTAATAATGCTAACATTAACAGTAATGACTATTACGGTAACGGCGAAAATGTCAATACAAATATCAATATTGAAAATATCAGTAATCGAGAATGATAGTAGCAATAATAATGACGATTATAACAGAACAGTAACAATAACAGCGTAATAATAGCACTATGAAGAATAACAGCAGTAGAAATAGTATAAATAATCAATAAGGACAATAACAATAAAAAGAAAACAGTAAATATAGCAATAAAAATGTACGTTAACGGTAACAGTAGTCGGTCAATACTAATGCTAATAATAAAAGTAACAAAAATAATCACAGCAAAATAACGATACTCTTAAGAATAACAATAGTATATCATTAATAGCACTGCTAATATAGTACTAACAATATCAATACTAATGTCAACAAAATATAAAGACTATAGCAATAATTATACTGATAGTGACAATAACAATAGCAGTATATTGTCAATATAACAATACGTAAGTAACGATAATAACAGCAAATATAGCAATAACAATACTAATATTAACCGTAAAAATAGTAATACTATTAACAGTGATAGCAAAATAACAATACTATTCTAAAGATAACAATAATATTAACAAAAGAATAATACTAATACTAATAATTGTAATAAGAGTAGTAAAATCTAGAGATGCATCCGTACCATTTTTTCCAGAGTGTTCAGGATCGGGTGTCAGTGATTAGAACCTGATTAGGGAGTGCAGGTGGAACCGGTCTTATTCATACCCCTCTCATATCTAGTGTCTGGTGTTCCCTTTGTTATTGAGGTGTGTGGTGTCATCATGCCAAGATCTACAGAGTTCTGTAAGGCCTCCAGAAAAAAAGGCTGTGGATGCCTGTGAGTCTGGCGAGGGGTTTAAAAAGATCTCCAAATGATTTGAAATACATCGTTCCACTGTAATGAAAATCATCTACAAGTGGCACAGATTTCAAACAACTGCTGATTTGTCCAGCCCAAAATTCAGCCTACTAGAAGTTATTTCTGCTAAATGGGGTAATGCTAGCATCTGAGGACGAGGGTGTACTTACTTTTCCCACAGAAGAATATCGCATCTGTTGATATTTCTGTTGAATAAACGATTGAAAAAGCGATTTTTCCTTGTGGTTTTGTTCAAGTATATCAACTTTATTACTAGGCACCGTTTCAAAGACGATCAAATGTTTTATAAATATGTAAAAAAAAAAAAAAATCCATAGGGTGTACTTATTTTTTCACATGACTGTATTGCTCTTTGTACTAGATCGCTGAGTGGGAGGAGCAACAGCTTGACGAGCAGGTCAACTTCAACAACTGTAAGATTGACCCCGCCCCCTTTCAGCTGGTGGAGCGCACCTCACTGCACAAGGTATGTGTGTTTATTTATTAGTGCTATTCACAGAGTAAAGCGCCTATTAGTGTTAATTCTTCATTCACACACACACACACACACACACACACACACACACACACACACACTACATACAGAGATTTATTTCTCACACACTTTTTCCAGTGTCACCAGCAGCGAGAGAAAATTAGTGTTCATTAAGATTCTCTCTGCAGTATTACATACACTCTCATGTGGGCGAATGGGCACACACACACACACACACACACACACACACACACACACACACACACACAGAAAGAAACCTCATTCCCTCTTGCCGCAAGCAATGGATGTGCCTAATGTCCTCCATTCATCCTCTTCAAAACACACACACACACACACACACACACACACACTCTCCTCCAGCCTAATTTCCCCATCCTGCTCTTTAAATATTTAGGAGTGAGATTTTAGCACAAATCCATCACACACACACACACACACACACACGTGTCTCTCTCTACATTGAGCTGTTTACAGCCCTCGGTTGCTTAAAAAAACCCTCTTTCCTCTGTCTGTTGCCGCGGTAATGATGCTGTAGACATGTAGCCATGGGAACGCTAATCCCTAGGCGTGAAGTCAGAGGCAGACACGCAATAAGTCTAATCACAATATTGAATACCTGATGGAGGTAATTAAAGGCCGTCAGATCACGTTTCCGTCTCTAATCGCACCGATCGCTTTAATAAGCGGAGCACAATGACGCAAAAGTTTTGCCACCCTTTCTTTTTTTTTTTAACTTACACAACAGGAACACAAACACCGAGTGAATTAAAGCTGATCAGTGTTTCACCGTTTTTCAGACGCACACCATTTTCTCTCTGTTGGGTTTGGACCACGCTTACGTCACCAGCATCGGACGCCTCATAGGGGTCGTATCACTCCGGGAGGTGAGTGAACTCTTCCGCTTCTGAGTTATAAATATCTACAATAAAATTCATGATTTGCTTTCCACTAGCTAGCTGGCGCATGTTATCAGATTTAGCTACGTCGATGCTTGCTAGCTAGTTGTCAGATATTCTGGGAGGCGGAGTGAGAAAGTGAGAAAATTCGAAATCTAAATAAGAAACAATTACAGTCACGCCGTCTCCGAGTCTTTTCCAGAGAAAGAGGAAATTAAATACGCTTTAAATTCAGTTTTTCTCTTTCTCTCATTTATATTCGTTACGTTTTGTTTGTCATGTACAGTCATTATATCGTGATGAATCATCTTTTTAAAAAAGACGACGACGACTCGGATTTGTTTTTGCAAGTGTATTCATTTTGGTTGCGTATAATTTGCGTTGTTGTAGCCATGTACGTAAAATTTGTGAAATTTGAACTTCTTTTTGTCGCCAGTTTTGTGTTGTCGATCTTTCTTACACTTTTATTGCGGTATTTGTGGCGTAATCTGTGTGAAATCTTGCGTGTTGTAGCTGCGTAAGGCCATCGAGGGTTCGGTGACGGTGAAGGGGGTGAAGGTGCGCCCCCCGCTGGCCAGCTTCAGGGACAGCGGTACCAGCAGCAGTGACACCGAAGTGACCGAGCTTCACAAACTGTGGAACCGCCACACCAACATAACGTTGCCGAGCGACCACCAGCCCTCCGACTCGGACGAGAAATCCCAGTGAAAAACAACGGAAACAAAGGGAGGATGGATGAAAGGGGTTGGATAAGACTCGTAAATAATTTGTGAAAAATTTTTTTTTTTTTTTCTACGAAAGCTGAAGACATGCACACTTCTAGGGGTTTTTTTCTGGAAAGTTCTGTATTCAGGTCGCTCGGTGAGCTCTTGGCGAAGTGGATTTTAAACTCCTTATCTTTCACATCCCGCCTCTTCTGCACTGATTCGATTTCCTAGTTTCGAAAAAAAAAGGGACGTACTAACGCTAACACTTCCTGAATTCGAACAATTTCAGACAAAACTGCGTGGTTGCTTTTCCACAGATTCTGTTCTTCTCTCGTTCTTCCTCCAGTCTTTGATCTTCCAGTCTTTTTTTTTTTTTTTTTTTTGCATTTTTATAGAGAGTCTTCCTATAACATGCATCTTGATGCTAGTTCGAGATACAAAGTGATATTTAGCGATATTTACGCTGTTTTTAACGAGCGCTTTTAAATGTCACGCCCACGTACGCACCTTTTTCTTTGTTTTCTTTATAAACTAAAAGATCGACACTGCGTTTTGTTGTATAATTTATTCTTAATTGCCGATTAACGATCGTAATTATCGGTTGTCCGTCTTGTACACTAACCACTCGTTTAATTTTAAATTCCAACGCAGTTATCGAAAACAGAGATTTATTACCGTTCTCATTAACCATGATGCACTTTGCTGTAAAAAAAAAAAAAAAAACAAACAAAAACAAAACCTCTCTCGGGAGTTGGTTTTGGTGATTGTTCCAAAATTCACTACAATCGACAAAGTTCATACAAGGACTATTAACTATAAACTATTCAATTCTACACTGATTTATTTTGTCAGTTTCGATGTATTTATAAAATTATTCTCGTTTGAAAACGCTAAAGATTGGCGTCCAAGCTGAGCTTCCAACTTCTGGTTTTTTGGGGGGGGGGTTTTTTTCCATGAATTTAACGTTCCAGTCTGTTGTACATGTCCTGGTTTGAACACTGATAGATCCTTCTGTTGGGTCTGAAGAACCTAAGGTTCCAATTTCCAGATCTGTTCCTCAAGGAACCTGTCTGCATCTCATCATCTCATCAGAGCAGACTCTGGTCTTTCATATGTTGGGTCAAATGCTCTTACTTCCTGCTGAATATTCCCCGTATATAAGCTTTGCAGCATCTCATGTGACCTTCTTTTGGGTCTGAAGAGTCTAAGGTTCCTTTTGATATGCTCATCATGTGTCATCATCTCATCAGAATAGAACCACAGAACCTGGTTGGTTATTAATGTATTGGCTCAAATTCTCTTACTTCCTGCTGAATATTCCTTGTGTAAGTTTCCCAGCATCTCACAGGACCTTCTGTGAGCTTGTAATATCTGCAAGCACCTCCACGTTTTTGACATGCTTGCCAGAGTAGAACCTGGACATTCCGATCCAGTCACACATTTAATAAGGCAACTGTCCAGCATGATGTTGGAGTCGACGCCATGCTGAATAGTTGCCTTCTTAAGTGTTTGCGCGATCATAAGGACCTAATGTTCCGCTTTCCCAAGGAACCTGTACACGCAGAATCTAGTCATACATATCCCATATCCTGATTAATATCTTTCTTATGGAGCTGGTGTAAGATCTTGAGCATCTGATTGGACCTTCTGCGTGTTTAGTCTGGAGATAAAAACCTAAATGTTCAAATATGTTCCTTGAAGAACCTACAGCAGAACCTAGTCGTTCTCGTTCTAGGTCAAACACTCGTATTTCCTGCCGAATATTGGACTTGTAATATTCTTGAAGAACCCAGAATAAGTTACAGAATACCTGGTATGAATGATTAGTTGATTCTGATGATCAAAGATTCCAGGTTCTCAATTTCTTTCTCAAATAAGCAGTCTACAGTTTGGTCACCTCATCCAAAAAGGAACGGAATTGGTTGGTTTCCAGGTCCTTGTCTGTTCCTGTAGGAACCGGTTCACATTTTTGACTCGGACGTTCATGCTTAGACTCGGATCTCCAGCATCATATAAAATGGGCTGTAAGTACCTGTGGTTCTCAGATCCCACTTTATTTCCTGAGGAACATCAGCATATCCATGTTTTGCTTCTTCTCATCAGAGCATAATATTCAGGACAGTCACCTCCTGGGTTGGACACCTTCTCCTTCCTGTATATTCATCTCATATATCTCATGTAAGATCTGCTATAGTTCCATTTATTGTTTTGCAAGGGTTCTCAGATCCCAAACAGTTCCTCGAGGAACCCTGTCCATGTCTTGGTTGACTCGCAAGAGCCGATTCTCATCGTTCACGTCCTGGAGTCAGCTGCTTCCTGCCGAATAATGCCTGGATGCATATTTTCTCATTTCTTAAGGTCTTAATGTTTCCAGATTTTTCAAGAGGGCGTTCATCACATCCACAGAATCTGATGATCGGTTTTGTTCAGACTTTGATTCCCTGCAGCTGGAACATGATATCCCAGCTGAATCTGGACCTCGTTCCTGGATCTTGTACCCTGTGGAGTTCCTTCACCCTCCGATCTAATATTCAGACACTCCTGGTAGTCTTAAGTAGCCGGATACCCTTAGATCAGACATGGAGTCGGACTCCGATGGTGACTGACCTTCAGGATCCCCTAGTTTGGGTATCTATGATCTGGTAGCACTTTTCCACCAGTCAGTGTAGCTCAGGTCTACCAGTTTATCATGATCCTAAATTTGGTTCCCTTTTCTGTTCAGATACCATGTGAGCCAGGAGCGGGAAATATGGGTGGGGCTAGAAATGGTGCAGAGCGCTGATTGGCCAAAGACCTTGATCATTAATTTCATGCTTTAGGTTTGTATTTGATTTATTTCCCTGCAGTAATTCTTTGCATTTCGCTGACATTTGGCATGATTTTTACATTTGGTTCCTGTACCCAGTGTAAATCTTGCCCTCTATTCACTATGCATGCTGCCTACATAGGGTACAACCTAACGGTGCTGTTTATCCTACCTAGTGCACTACGTTCACAGTAGTATGCCTTTTGAGATCATTCAAGGGGAAATGAACAGCGCTTTTGTTTTTTCACGAGTTTGCGCCGTCTCCCTTCGCTGAGATTAAAGTATTGGCGCCCCCTTTGTCTCCGTGTGGATTTCGGCATTGAAATAAATGAGCTGTGTCTAGGTCTGAGTAATTTGTACTACAGTAGCTTTATGGGCGGGGGGGGGCGGGGGGTTGCATCAAAGAAAATGGACTCGTATTGGTCAATTTTCACACTTTTTTTTTTTTTAAAAAAACAAAACAAAAACATTTTATAACTAGTCTCCCCCGACAACCTTCACTGAAGCTCCTCCTACTTTCACAGGTAAAGATATCGACAGGTATTTGACCAGGACGTGTTTAGTCCGAGGTTTGGATCAGGAACCGAGCCTTGCTTTACCATCAGGTGGGAAATTGCCGATAGTAGGGATGCATCCATTAAAAAAAAAAAAACTTTAGACCAAGTACAAGTATGAATACATTTTTGGTACTCAACAACACAGAAATGAGTAACCTACTTAGTATTAATCAATCAGGGATATCGTGTAACATTTTATTCAGCTCTGTTTTTATGTTTCCACGATTTACATAGTGGCCATGAAAATTGAACGTGTGTGTGTCTACGCGCATACGCTACTAGACTCCTTCTTTATAACATTAGCTGGTTGATTTTAAAAGAAGCAGCACATTAGCTAGCTAAATTAGTTAGCTCGGATCATGTAGGGTTGCGTTTCAGGTCATCTGTTCCTCAGCGTACACTAGGATTAGGTCACAAGGTAAAACGTGGTATCAGATGTTTGTATCGGAGGGTTTTTACAAGTACGAGCATATCGGTATCGTTAGCGGTGCATCTCTAGTTGTTGAGGATGTGAAGCGAGGACCGGATTCTAACGAACAGGATCTAACTGCACGCCTTAATAAACGTCTGAGTTTGTATAATAAACAAGGCTTTTTGCATGTTGGAGAGTTCGTCAAATCGACGACGGCAAATCTTCAAGAGTTTTACAGTATTTTTGAAACGTACATTTCTAAACAAGTCTTCTAGAACAAAAAAACGGAGATGGACGCTCTTCTTTCCTCATCATCTTATGTCATTGTGGATGTTTTCGTCATTATACAGTGCTTAATATATTCATATTGTGGGGTTTTTTGTATTGTGTTGGGGTTTTTTTGTTTGTTTAATCGGTTAAGCTGATTTTTAATTTTGATTCTTGATCCTGACAACTGTCCATCATTCTCCCTCTGGCCAATACGCTCGGGTGTGGGTGAGTGGAAGGCGGGGTTTGCCTCTTTTTTTTTTTTTTTTTTTTTTTTCCTTTTTTATACAGAGCACCTTATAGCTATGATTCATCATTTTGGGTTTAGAGATTTAATATATTTGCCTCTTAACATATCAGTACTGGAACGATCGTGTATTAACGTAAGATCTGATCAAACTTGTTTGTTTGTTTGTTTGTTTGTTTGTTTATGACTCCAGTTCCGCCAGGGAACCATATTTAGCAATGTGCTAGATAGCATTGCCCTGAAACTCTTGAGTGAATGCTAACTTTTGTCTGACGAAGTGCCTAAAAACATCTCAAATGTGATTATTTTTTTATTTTTATCTTTATTTTTATTTTTTTTTGAAAGTGTTGTAGATTTATTCACACTGATACACGCACATGATGTTGATTTAGTATTTTATTATTTTATTTTTACACTCCTCATTACTCATACTTTATTTCGGGTAACCATAGCAACCTATTCTCATCCTTTATCATAACAACAAGACAAAAAAAAAAAAAATCATGATCAGACTTTTATTTATTTCTTGAGTTGTCGTTTGTGTTTTCGTCTCACTTGTTTCAAATCACAAGTGCATATTTATTAACAATCACCTGAAGAGAAATCGATCGAGCAGAGCAACAGGATTTATATATATATATATATATATATATATATATATATATATATATATATATATATATATATATATATATAATTTTTTTGTTGTTGTTGATGTTGTAATATTGTAATCTTAAAATTAATGACTCTGTGCAATAACAGCTGTTTTGTTTTGTTTTTAAGAGTGTGTGTGTGTGTGTGTGTGTGTGTGTGTGTGTAACTGTAATTATGCCTTGACTAGGATGAGAGATGACATTATTTTTGTAAAGAACCAATGCTATGGTACGCACTGAGGCTCTGCTTGTCACATCAGCTGATGGAAAAAGTACAGAACGTGGAGGGAATTCTGAATCGGGAAAAACCTCTGGCACTAAAAGAAAATGCGTGCACACACACACACACACACACACAGATGTATCCTATTCTTCATAGAACAAAAGGATTGTTTTATATCAGGGATCAATAAAGAGAATTTAACATAAGCACAAACTTTTTGTCTTTTTTGTCGTTTTACTAAAAAAACGTAATTCCTTTATTTTATAAATTCTATTTTTGCTTTATTATATTGCCTTACCTTATACTTCTTATTCTTATTTTATTTTATTTTAGTTTGATATTTGTGTCTGCCTTTTGTTTTGTCTCCTGAGTTTTTAATATATAAACGGCACATGCTCCCACACACGTCTGCATGTGTGCGTGTGTGTGTCTGTCCCTATTGCACTTTCCTGCTTCCGGATTGGCCGGGAGTGACCTGCTGTGAAGTTACTGAAGCTTGTGATTGGATATTTGATGCAGTGACACTACTGATCCCCGAGATGCTTCAGGTGCAACTTTACTCTAGAGAGAGAAAATAAAGCTGTTGCACTGTCTGTCTGTGTCTCGCTAGATACACCGATCAGCCATGACATTAAAACCACCTGTCTAATATTGTGTAGGTCCTCCTCTCCTTGCGTTACCAGAACAGCTCTGATTCGTCGAGGCATGGACTCCACAAGACCTCTGAAGGTGTGCTGTGGTTTCTGGCAGCAAGACGTTAGCAGCAGATCCTTTAAGTGCTGTAAGTTGTGAGATCGGGCCTCCGTGGATCGGACTCGTTTGTCCAGAAGGAAGGAAGGATCGGATCGAGATCTGGGGAATTTGGAGGTCGAGTCAACACCCTGAACTCTTTGTCATGTTCCTCAAACCGTTCCTGAACAATTATCGCAATGTGTCAGGGAGCGTTATCCTGCTGAGAGAGGACGCTGACATTAGGGAACACTGTTACCATGAAGGGGTGTACTTGTTCTGTAACAGTGTTTAGGTAGGTGGTACGTGTCACAGTAACATCCACATGAATACAGGACCCAAGGTCTCCCAGCAGAACATTGTCCAGAGCATCACACTGCCTCCAGCAGCTCACCGTCTTCCCATAGTGCATCCTGGTGCCATCTCTTCCCCAGGTAAGCGACGCACCTGGCCATGGTGTAAAAGAAAATGTGACCCATCAGACCAGGCCACCTTCTTCCACTGTAGGAGATTTCGGAGGTGTACCGGGGGTCAGCGTGGACACTCTGACCGCTCTGCAGCTACGCAGCTCCATACGCAGCAAGCTGTGCTGCTCTGTGTGCTCTGACTCCTTTCTATCAGAACCAGCATGAACTGTTTCAGCACTTTGTGCTACGGGAGATCTTCAGTGGGATCGGATCAGACGGTCTAGCCTTCTCTCCTCACGCACATCAGTGAGCCTTGCACACACATGACCCTGTCTCCGGTTCACTGATTCTCCTTCCTTGGAGCACTTTTGGTAGGTAATAACCCCTGGAGACCGGGAACACCCCACAACACCTGCTGTTTTGGAGAAGCTCTGATCCAGTCGTCTAGACTTCACAATCTGGCCCTCGTCAGAGTCTCTCAGATCCTTACACTTGTCCATTTTTCCTGCTTCCAACTCCTCCACTTCCAGAACTGACTGTTCACCTGCTGACTAATAAATCTATAAATCCCTCCCCTCGACAGGTTCCACTGTAATGAGATAATCAGTTCTTATTCACTTCACCGGTCACTGGTTTTAATATTATGGCTGATCAGTGTATGGATTCCTCTTTAAACACCATGCTCTGTCCGTCTGTCTGTCCGTCTCTCTCTCTTGGTCTCATTACATCAGTTTGTCTTATTGTCTGTATATCTATCTATATCTGTTTTTTTTTCTCTTTCTATTTGTCTCTCTCTGACTTTTCTATCTATCTACGCCTGTTTATTTCTGTTTCTGTCTTACGTATCTGTCTGTCTATCAGTTTGTCTGTCTCTTTCTACCTATCAGTCTGTGTGCGTCTCTGTCTCTCTCTCGCTCGCTCTCTTTCAAAATTGAGCATTGAAGAAGAGTGGAAAGGAAACGGCGAGGGAGCCGATGATCAAATGGAGATCAGATTGGAACTGTCACAGCTCTGTATGCTTTAAAGGCCAGCATGTAGAAATGTAGAAATTGAAGTTGAAAAGGTTAATTTTCAGGTTAAATTTGATTCCCTGCTGTTCAGACCGCAGAGAAAAGGGCAGACCGGGATCAGACTTGTGGAATTAAAAAAA
>NC_071271.1:1145074-1160074 GCF_023375685.1 Ictalurus furcatus
AGCAAAACTCAACAACCTATGTCTCGTTTATCGACCGCAGGTCTCACCGTGTGTGTCTCCATGCCTCCAGTCACCTTGGTAACCCCCCGTGTGGGATTTCCTGTCTCCCTGGCAACCTCCGAACGTTTCTCTCTCGCTCATGAACGACTCCGAGTCGCGTTCGTGACCCCCAAAAAGCGCCGTCACTCTCTGATCCAAGAAAGGCATGAAGAGGGGATCTGGAGGAGGAGAGGAAGCTTCTGTTTGGATGGACGTGACACTGCTGCAGCTGTACCTCGCTGAAGAACGGAACGAGGATGAGGACGAGCGAGAGGAAGAGCAGCTGGTCAGGGAGGCCATTGTGCTGGATGAACCAGAAGCTGGACTGTTGGAGCTGGAGAACTTTGCGCGTCTGATTTAACCCATGCCCCGGTGCATTGTGGGTCTAAACGGTGCTTTTCCTGTCTCCATACATGGCCTCACTCTGGCACAGGAGCTCCCGGAATAACCGAAGAGCTGATAAGATGTGGAAAAAGCTCTTCAGAAGACACTTCTAAAAGAGCGGGAGATACACAGGAACCAACCGACCATCACATCTCGTTAACGCGGTCCCCCAACCTGCTGTTTCTACACTCGGGTCTAACTGTTCAACAAAACATCATCTCCCTCTCTTTTATTATATATTTGTAACATGTATTTTATTCAAATAATATATGACAAGTTTCTTTTAAAAATTTAATACATTTGAAAAAAAATCTACAAAGAAATCTGTGTGTGTGTGTGTGTGTGTGTGTGTGTGTGTGTGTGCGTGCATATACAAACCCCATCTCTGGAAAATTGTGACGTTTGCTCTTTCTCCCTGTGCTTTGGGGGTTTCCTCCAGGTACTCTGGTTTCCTGCCCCAGTCCAAAGACATGTGTTGTAGGCTGATTGGCATTTCCAAATTGTCCAAAGTGGGTGAATGTGTGTGCGTGTGCTTGTGACCTGTGATCGGTTGCTACCCTGTCCATGGTGACCCCCGACTTATGCCCGAGTTTTGATTTGATATAGGCTCCAGGCCCCCCCCCGACCATGTTCAGGATAAACAGTATGGACAATGGATGGATGGATAGATTTGGGCAGCTGGCAGGCCAGTCAAGCATGTGTGTATATTTAACAAAGTTTTTAGTTTATTTTAGAAAGCTGTGTTTTGTTTGCGATTGTGTGATATCCATGAGAGCAGAGTATTTTTGTAAATTCATGAACAAAAGATTTTCACAGCCTTCTTTGCTCATATTTACCAAGGGTGCCAATATTAGTGGAGGACACTAATATATATATAATATATACATGAAGCTTTCTCCTTGTGACCCTGCCACACACCATTGTTGTTCAGCGTTCTCCTGATGGTGGACTCATGAACATTAACATTAGCCAATGTGAGAAAGACCTTTATTTGTTTAGAAGTTCCCCTGGGTTCCTTTGTGACCTCGTGGACTATTACACGTCTTGCTCTTGGAGAGATCTTTGTTGGTCTCCACTCCTGGAGAGGGGAACACTGGTCTTACATTTCCTCCATTTGTACACAATCTGTCTGACTGTGGATTGGTGGAGTCCAAACTCTTTAGAGATGGTTCTGTGACCTTTTCCAGCCTCATGAGCTTCAACAACTCTTTATCTGAGGTCCTCAGAAATCTCCCTTGTTCGTGCCATGATACACTTCCACAAACACGTGTTGTGAAGATCAGACTCTGATAGATCCTTGTTCTTTAAATAAAACAGGACGCTCACTCACTCACACCTGATCGTCATCCCACTGATTACAAACACCTGACTCTAATCTCACCTTCAGATTAACTGCTAATCCTAGACGTTCACATACTTTTACCTCTCACAGATATGTAATATTGGATCATTTTCCTCAATAAATAAAAGACCAAGTATAATTGTCACTAATCAGAACACAGCCACCTTTAATATCTGTCACAAATTAGGACACAGCCATCTCTGTTCCATAAGACATTGATTGGGACAGAGTGTTCCCCATTTCTGGACAGAAATTGGGACACAGCCCTCCTTCACTGTGATCAGAAATATTTTTGTTACATTAATGGTAATGTTAATCATTAATTGGGACGCAGCCTGAAGTGTACCCCAGGTCACTGATTGCGACAGAGTGTTCCCGAATACTGCTCAGAAATTGAGAGCCAGCCCTTCATTACTGTAATCAATAACTGGATTGAAGCACAATGTTGGTTACTGATTTGTTCACTTTCTACGTTACGCCTTTCTCACGTCCTCACCCGTCAGTCACTATTTGGGACGCAACCTTCCCTTATTGTATTCCACTATTTTGCCTGGTTACTACGGTTATTGTCGGATCACGACCTTCCCTTACTGACACTTACAGATTGGGACACAGCCATCTCTTAGTAGCAGACAGTAATTGGAACACATGCTAATAATAATGTTGATCACAAACTAAACACAATCTTCACTTACTGTCGGTCAAAAATTGGGACACAGCCCTCCCTTCCCCACAGGCCAGATTGTTCATTACTGCTGGCCAAAAATTGGGACACAGCCTTCCTTTACTGTGATCAATAATTGAAACACAGCCCTCTCTTTATCTCTGTGACTATTTGGGACACAGCCCTCCGTTTTCTACCCCTTCCTCACCCATCAGTCACCATTTTGGGACATGACCTTCGTTTTTTCTGCATCACTGATTTGCTTGGTTACTGTTCTCACACTTATTGTCAGTTATGGATTGGGACACACCCCTTTCATAGTAATGGATACAGGCTTCCCTTAATGTCACATAAGAATTGGGACACAGCCCTTCCTTGACCACAGGTCAGACTGTCCCCTACTGCTCCTTTTTTGTCTACATGTGAAAGTCGTATTGACACGTTATTTTTTGTTGCAAATGACATTGATCATTTTATTGATTAAGTTTAAAACAAGGCAGATGCAGAAAGTCATTATATTTCAAAACAACCAGCATTCAAATACTTCATTTCATGAAAAATAAAAACAATTAAATAAAGAAGAATAGAAAAAGAAACTAACTAGTGTCAGAGTCTGTTAGTCATCATTTTTGTCAGAATCCAGTTGTAGATTTGTACTTCTTTCATCGTGTACGTGTCTGTGTTGGTCTGTGTGTGTGTGTGTGTGTGTGTGTGTGTGAGACCTTAGAGGATCACAGGACATCTAATTAAAAGTGTGTGTGAACAGTTAAGACTGATGTGTGTTGAGACGTTACTTTCTATTTTTCCTTGTTCTATCACACTGGATGGACATTTTGGACACAACTCCACCATCACACACACACACACACACATGCGCGCACACACACACACACGTTCAATGTTGACCCAGTTGTGTGTAAGGAGGCCACTCGTGACATGGTGTAACTGCCAAAAAAACGAGTCAATCACTTTGACAGGCAGCACAGACCACCAATCACAGAATAGCTGGGTGATGCGGTGAAGCCCCGCCCACAAAACTGTCCAATTCTGATAAGGTGAAAAGAGCGAGAGAGAGAGAGAGAGAAAGAAAGAGAGAGAAAGAGGGCATGACAGGGAGAGAGACTGAACAAAAGAGAGACCGAGACAGACAGAAATCAAATTCTGATAAGGTGAAAAGAGAGAGAGAGATAAACAAAGACAGAGGTAGAGAAAGACAGAGACACTGAAGGAGAGATTAACAAAGAGAGAGAGAGAAAGAAAGGAGAGAACCAGACAGATAATCAAAGAGAGAGAATGAAGGAGAGAGAAACAAATAGACAGACTGACAGAGAGAGACACATAACCAGAGAGAGAGAGAGAGCTGTACATAGACTTTTAAATAGAACAGAGTGATAGAAAAAGGGGGAGCGAGAGACAGATGCAGAGAAAAGCTTTAAAAAAAAAGAAAAAAAAGGGAATATAATAATCACCAACATTATTGTATAAATGGTTGACAGAGTTGACGTAAAGTCGATGGCACCCTTGGCATTAAAGGCACAATGCGGTAAAATCCCCTGAGGTGCCAAAAAGCCCTGCGCGATACCCAACACACACACACACACACACACACACACACACACACACACACACAGGAGTGTGTATCTTATAACAACACTTTACTTTATGGGGACTAAGCACTGTCAAAAACATCCTACTTCATGTTTTTCATAATTCAGTCCCCACAAAGAGCTAAATACATGTTCACAGTATTACAGTAGTGAGTGTGAACACAACTGCACTCCAAACAACTGTCTCAGTACTGTAGAAGAGTGTTGGGTGCAAAAGTTTGTACACCCCCACATTGTTTTTGAATGAGGGAAAAGTCTACAACACCTGGAAGGAATGATGGAATCCCCACACCTCGAGGATGCTCGCAGGCTTTTTTCACTCCGTAGAAAATAAATAAATCCCCCATATGACCCAGAACTAATTTTGTTTAATAGCTGAACATTCTGGCTTCCTGAAACATACCTCAAACAAGTTCAATTGTTTTAATTAATGGCATATTTTTTCCAGATCAAGTAGTTAAATAGTCATGGAATCATCAACAAAAAAATCCCAATCCGTACGTTGTTTCTCGTCCTCGAGGTTTAATGACGGCCTGAGTTCTCTGAGGCGTGAACTTCACTAATGAAAAACAATATTCTCCATCAACCTGGTCCAAACTTTTAGAACAGCAGTTGACAGATCAGCGCTGCAGGATGGAGACTTGTCACGGAGCAATCTTTTTAGTTTCCACCATAAATGTTCAACGGGATTGAGGTCCGGACTGTTTGCTCTCCAGGTCACTGAGTTGATCTGCCTTTCCTGAAGAAGAACTTCAACACTCTTTATTCTCTGGTGAGACACATCATCATCCTGAAAAATGACTACATCGTCACCAAGCCTAATTTCAGTGTACACCTGCACGTGCATGGACTGTTGAGGTCTCTCCTGGTATTTTACCTGACATGTCACCCCATATCGTACATGAGTGGGGAATCTGATTGTTTTCCTCAGACAGTCATCTTTATACGTTTCATTAGAACCGCACCAGACAGAAGTTCCACATCATCTCTGTGGCCAGTGCAGATTCATCACTGATTCATCACTGAACATCACTTTCATCCAGTCCTCCAGACTCCATGATCTCTTCTCTTTATCCCACTGTAACCTTGTTTTCTTCAGTTTAGGTGTCAGTGCTGGTTTTCGCTCGCCTTTTCTACACGTAAACCCGCTTCATTCAGCCGATTTCGTACACTTCTGTCACAAACACCGACTCCTCCTTCTGACACATTTTTTAAAATTTGTTTTGTTGTACATTTTCTATTTTCAAGGCTTCGAGTTTTCTATCCTGACGTTTGCCGTCTTCCTCGGTCGACCCGTACGCTTTCCTTTCATAACCTTCCCATTTTGTTTATACTGACTGGGAACAACCAACATCTTTTGCTACACTCCGTGTTGGAGTTCCTTCTTGAAGGAGTTTTATAATCCTTTCCATTGGTTCTCTTATCGGGGCCACGTTTCCTTTCAAAACGTCCGAGGTTAACGTCTGTAAGCGCTCTTTTTTCCTGCAGACTCATTGGCACCGTTAGACTCGTGCTGGTATTTGTTTTAGAAATGCGAAATTACAAGACGATTCCATCATTTCCATGAATTTCATTAGTGACGTTCACGCCTCAGAGAATTCCGGCCGTCATAAAAGCTCGAGGAAGAGCAACAAAGTACTGATTGTGATTTTGTTTGTTGATGATCCCATCATTTTTTCCTAATTAAATTACAAAAACAAAAAAGAAAGACAAAAATAGTTTGAATGCCGGTGCAGAAGATGCTGGAATATCTGTATTCTCCCTATATTGAATTCCTGGAGAAATCTGAGACCTATGAGTGACAGTGTGTTCTAGTAGATAGTTACAAAGACAGCCACACACACACACACACACACACACACACACACACACACACACACACAGGTGGGGTTAGTGTCCAACATGTGTACACACTCGCCTGTCATTTTTAAAGCGACAGGTGAACCTATCCCTCCGAGCCAATCAGATTTCACAAACTGACAGCCCTGATAACGTAGTCTGAGGGAACCGTGGATAGCCATGAACGACCGTCAGCAAACAAAATCGGTCACTGAATGAGTGTGTGTGTGTGTGTGTGTGTGTGAGAGAGAGAGAGAGAGACGGTACTTGACATTTATAGAGCATAAAAAGAAAAATGAGACATTTCTCAGTCAGTACGTTTACATGGACGACGATAATCCGATGTTAACCCGATTAAGACGATACTCTGATTAAGAAACTAGCATGTAAACAGGGATTACTGATGACCTTAATCTGATTAAAGTCAAATGGAATTAAGACGTGTGGAGTATTCTGTTGAGGTCTCCCCTGGTCCTTCATCTGACATTCATGAGAACGACACCAGACAGAAGTTCTTAATCCGACTAAACGTTTACATCGGAATATCGTCTTATTCAGAATAAGATGAATAATTTAGATTATTGCTGTCCGTGTAAACATAGCTACCGTCTCAATGAGACAAGAGGACATGTCGAGCACGGTCACGTCGTTCCTCTCCAAAGAAATAAAGCAGAAGGAGACAATTAAAGAAACGTGTTGAGGCTTTTTTTTTTCTTCCTGCCACAAAGAAAAAGAGAAGAGTGTTTCTCACACACTCACGGACTCGCAGACACGCCGCGGAAAATCACGTACAAAAATAGAACGTCTTTCCCACAAACCCTGAAACGTCCTCGACACAAATCCTCGGGCGGATACGACACTTTCTGTTCTTCACTTCACATGTCGATTTTTAAGACAAAAATACAAACCAAACCAAAAATACTGTGATTCTATAATAATAATAATAATAATAATAATAATAATAATAATAATAACAATAACGAGTGAGTACAAAACAAGTCCGAGAAGAAAAAAAAAATCACTCTTTTTTTTTTATGCTTGGTTTTCAAATACATTTTCCCGTCACGGTACAAACATTCAACATTCCAGCATTTTCTCGGCGCTGACTGTGACGGCGGTCAGTTTGGCAGATTACGTTAAGAGTTTGTGTAGCAAGCAGCCATGCCCACTGGATGAGCAAACCAGGACCCAGAATGCAATGGGGCCTGAGATCTCGAGAAAAGGGGCGGAGCTAAACAGGACAGCCAAAAATCACAAAACCGTGCAAAAAAGAGACTGGACGGTGCGGATCCGAGCGTTCGAGCATTCAACTTGCGACACATGCAGAAGAGCGTTTTCAGTCTTTCGTCCCTCCTTCGTTTTTGTCTTACGACGTTTGGTCACTTTTCTTCGTTTTAACGTCTTTTTCTTGTAAATGTTTTTAGAGACGTGACCTCCGGTTCGAGTTCAACATCTTCCTCGCCACCGTGCTGCAAAAAAGATTGTTGGGACGCTGTAAAAAAAAAGCAAAAAACAAAACAAAACGAAAAAAAAAACAGTCCACACCGGACAACTGTGTGTATGCAAATGCAAGGGGCGGAGTCTAAAACAAACATGCCGAATCAAACATTCCAAACAGAAACTGATTAAAATAGAACGGCGGACGCTCACTGCTCTCTTTCCTCCTCCTCTTCCTCTGCGTCTTCGTCCGCTTCTTCTTCATCTTCCTCATCGAGCGACACCACGCCGGATGAAGCGACGTCTGAAACTTTTCTCCGTGTGGAATATTCCGCCGTGCACCAAGCTCCGCCCCTGCAGTCTTTGCAAGGTGCGTCGTCGTCTTCAAAGGTCTCAGAGAACGAATGGCCCCGCCTTTGACCCGCCCGTTGGAGGCGTGCCAAAAGTAGGAGGTCATCCTTGCCGTGCAGAGCACTCAGGATCTTAGCGGTGAGGTCGTCGCCACAGCGACTGAGGTCACGCAGAAGTGGGTGTGTCTCGTCCAGGCTGCACGAGCTGGACCCCAGTGTGTCCGTCGGTGACCCTGGTAACCCCGCCGGAGGTGAAAGGTCGACGGCGACGCCGCTTTCAGCCTCACGCAGCCGAGCCTCGCAGACTCGAGTGTGTATGAGGTCGCGCAGGTAATGAGGGTACAAAGACAGATCTGCAGAAAGACGACACGGCATGAGCATGCATGTAAAACCTTTCTACTTTCGACTAATCAACACCTTCTGACCAATCAGGATCCAGGACTTACTGTAACAGCGCTGTGGTGTAAAGCTGTTTAGTTTTGCTTTGTTTTTTTATTCCGAATTATTGCTGTCGAAAATATAACAAAAGAGAAATCGTTTAGCTTTGTTTTCCCACGTATTCTTGTTCTTTCTGCTCGCAAATCTTAACATATTTAACACAAATATTTATTCCGCTAGGCGGGGGTCAGGTGCCAGTTAGAAAACGAGGAAGGAAAACAGGAGCGCGGACAAAGGAAGGACAGAAAAGAAGAACAAAGAAAGAGAGGGACATAGAGAGAAAACTCCTACAATATAAAGGAGGAGGAAAAAAGATAGGGAGATGATGGAGAGACGGACGGATGGATGGATGTAAAGATAAAGAGTAACTAAATAAGAAAGAGGGAATTGGTAAAATGAAGGAGAGGAAAAAAGAGACGGATGGACAGAAGGAGAATGAGAACGAGGCAGAAAGAGTGAGAAAGAATAAACAGAGGGAAGTAAAAAAAAAAAGAGAGAAAGAACGAGACGGCAAGGGAAGAAGAGAGATAGAAAGAGAAAGGAAAGAGAAAACACAGTGAGGGAAAACAGAAGCAGTATGGAAGAATCGGGAATTAGAGAATTTAGAAGAGGAGACTAAAGACAGAGAGAGAAAAAGAAATGAGGAGAGGGAGAAAAGAAGAGGGGGGAGAGGGAGAGAGAAAGAGAAGAAGGAAGTGGACGGAGAAAGAAACACAAACAAGCAAACATATATTTTATGAAGACTTGTTATCACTAGGGTAACGGTATTAAACATCACGCAGTCCTATATGAGAGCTAAAATATGAAATATAAATTTAAGAGATCTTAAATTCATCTAAATCCAGTTCACACAGCAAATGATACAATTATAATATTATAATAATAACAGTAACATAAACCGCATTTAGAAAATGTATCAAATCAAATGTAGATGCAATGACACCATATGTCAGAAAATAACATAAAATAATGATTCACTGTTTTAGAATAGTGATTTTTTTAAAAAACAACAACAACAACAACAACTTTTTCATACATTTCCAATCTCTGTTTTTAAACGTAACACTTAATACCCTTCTCTCTGTCTTTCAGCTCCGCCTCTCTTTTTTTATTGCTTTTCTTTTCCCTCTCCTCATCTCTTCTTCTCTCTGTCTGCACATTAAACTTGCAGGAGAAATGAAGCTGCGATATCAAATTGCACCACGGAGCAAAATGAAAAGAGAGAGAGAAAGAAAGATAGATAGAGAGAGAGGGAGGGAGAGAGAGAGAGAGAGAGAGAATTAATAAATGTGCCATGAGTCACACACTCAATTACATTTCAAACCAAAGAATTAGACTTCGGACAAAAGTGATTCCGTAAAATTATTATTACTATTATTATTATTATTATTATTACTATTATTACTATTACTATTATTATTATTATTTCAGCTCGGTGCTCTGAATGAAAGTAGGGCACTGGGACAGAAGCATGTGTCCTGATTCACGTCAGAGTCGGTATGAGTCCAGAGTCACGTCGGGAACACTGGGACACTCGCCCGCTACGTCAGTCTCCTCCCCTCGTCCTTCACAGCAGTTTTATTCACACGCACATCTTTATCGTACATTTCGAGTGCTGTGACTCAGGTTGTAGAACGCACGCTTTGGAAATTGATGGAAACCGCAATCGTGAGATCAACGCTGCCAGAAACACAGACTGAGGAACTCGAAAAGAGCAATGAAAAATGGAGTTATAATAATAAAAACATTAATAAAAGGCTGCTTTTGGAAGAATTCAAGATTTTGTTTGTATATTAAAAGGATGGTTAGAGAAATGGCAAGTCTAATTATTATTCATAATAGTAGTATTTATTTACTATTATAATAATAATAATAATAAGTATTATTATTAGTAGTAGTAGTGGTAGTAGTAGTATTTATGTATTTATTTATTTATTTATTATTATTAGTAGTAGTATCAGTGTTTATTTATTAATTCATTGTTGTTATTAGTAGTAGTAGTAGTAATATTTATGTACTTATTGTTATTATTATTAGTAGTAGTAGTAGAAGTAGTAATATTTATGTATTTATTATTATTAGTAGTAGAAGTAGTAATATTTATGTATTTATTATTATTATTATTAGTAGTAGAAGTAGTAATATTTATATATTTATTGTTATTATTATTATTATTAGTAGTAGAAGTAGTAATATTTATGTATTTATTATTATTATTATTAGTAGTAGTAGTAGTAGTAATATTTATGTATTTATTGTTATTATTATTATTAGTAGTAGTAGAAGTAGTAATATTTATGTATTTATTGTTATTATTATTATTAGTAGTAGTAGTAGAAGTAGTAATATTTATGTATTAATTGTTATTATTATTAGTAGTAGAAGTAGTAATATTTATGTATTTATTGTTATTATTATTATTAGTAGTAGTAGAAGTAGTAATATTTATGTATTTATTGTTATTATTATTAGTAGTAGAAGTAGTAATATTTATGTATTTATTGTTATTATTATTAGTAGTAGAAGTAGTAATATTTATGTATTTATTGTTATTATTATTAGTAGTAGAAGTAGTAATATTTATGTATTTATTGTTATTATTATTAGTAGTAGAAGTAGTAATATTTATGTATTTATTGTTATTATTATTAGTAGTAGTAGTAGTAGAAGTAGTAATATTTATGTATTTATTGTTATTATTATTAGTAGTAGAAGTAGTAATATTTATGTATTAACTGTTATTATTATTATTAGTAGTAGAAGTAGTAATATTTATGTATTTATTGTTATTATTATTAGTAGTAGAAGTAGTAATATTTATGTATTTATTGTTATTATTATTGTTATTATTAGTAGTAGAAGTAGTAATATTTATGTATTTATTGTTATTATTATTAGTAGTAGAAGTAGTAATATTTATGTATTAATTGTTATTATTATTATTAGTAGTAGAAGTAGTAATATTTATGTATTTATTGTTATTATTATTATTAGTAGTAGTAGTAGAAGTAGTAATATTTATGTATTTATTGTTATTATTATTAGTAGTAGAAGTAGTAATATTTATGTATTAATTGTTATTATTATTAGTAGTAGAAGTAGTAATATTTATGTATTTATTGTTATTATTATTATTAGTAGTAGTAGTAGAAGTAGTAATATTTATGTATTTATTGTTATTATTATTAGTAGTAGAAGTAGTAATATTTATGTATTAATTGTTATTATTATTAGTAGTAGTAGTAGTAGAAGTAGTAATATTTATGTATTTATTGTTATTATTAGTAGTAGTAGAAGTAGTAATATTTATGTATTAATTGTTATTATTATTATTAGTAGTAGTAGAAGTAGTAATATTTATGTATTAATTGTTATTATTATTAGTAGTAGTAGAAGTAGTAATATTTATGTATTTATTGTTATTATTATTATTAGTAGTAGTAGTAGAAGTAGTAATATTTATGTATTTATTGTTATTATTATTAGTAGTAGAAGTAGTAATATTTATGTATTAATTGTTATTATTATTATTAGTAGTAGTAGAAGTAGTAATATTTATGTATTTATTGTTATTATTATTATTATTAGTAGTAATAGTAATATTTATGTATTTATTGTTATTATTATTGTTATTATTAGTAGTAGAAGTAGTAATATTTATGTATTTATTGTTATTATTATTAGTAGTAGTAATATTTATGTATTTATTGTTATTATTATTAGTAGTAGAAGTAGTAATATTTATGTATTTATTGTTATTATTATTATTATTAGTAGTAGTAATATTTATGTATTTATTGTTATTATTATTAGTAGTAGTAGTAGTAATATTTATGTATTTATTGTTATTATTATTATTAGTAGTAGTAGTAATATTTATGTATTTATTGTTATTATTATTATTATTAGTAGTAGTAATATTTATGTATTTATTGTTATTATTATTAGTAGTAGTAGTAGTAATATTTATGTATTTATTGTTATTATTATTAGTAGTAGAAGTAGTAATATTTATGTATTAATTGTTATTATTATTAGTAGTAGTAGTAGTAGAAGTAGTAATATTTATGTATTTATTGTTATTATTATTAGTAGTAGTAGTAATAGTAATATTTATGTATTTATTGTTATTATTATTATTAGTAGTAGTAATAGTAATATTTATGTATTTATTGTTATTATTATTGTTATTATTAGTAGTAGAAGTAGTAATATTTATGTATTTATTGTTATTATTATTGTTATTATTAGTAGTAGTAGAAGTAGTAATATTTATGTATTTATTGTTATTATTATTAGTAGTAGTAGTAGTAATATTTATGTATTAATTGTTATTATTATTAGTAGTAGTAGTAGTAGAAGTAGTAATATTTCTGTATTTATTGTTATTATTATTAGTAGTAGTATCTGTCACGATTTCCCCTCACGCTAGCGCTGTAGCAGGCAACGCACTCAGAAGCCCGAAGTGCGAGCGCATGCGTCTGGGTTTCAGTGACATTGACTTTGTTTACTTTTGACACGTGTGTTTTGTTATGGTTTACGTCCTGTCTCCGCCCCTGTATTGTCATCGGTTGTTTACCGTGTGTGTCATCATTGTATTCAGCTGTTCTGTTTTGCCCTGAATACGTGTAGTATTTAAACCCCTCGTGTCTCACGGATCATCGTGAAGTACCCAGTGTTATCACCGTGCCGAGCCTTGGTTCATCGCGGTTCGTTTTTGATTCTCATTTCGTGCTTCGCCTTACCTGTTTCATGCCCGTTGGCCGATCGCCGGTTTGACTACGCTACTGATTCACGTTTAGGATTTGTCTGTATATCTTGTTATCTTTCTTCCTCTGGTGTTTTTTCAGCTTGTTAATGAGATTCTGTCAGTTAATAAATTCCTATGTTTTTTTCCTCGTCCTTTTAAAAAGTCTACATCTCCTTTCTTATCTTGAAATTAGTCATGAATACTTATGCGTACTTTACATGTTTTTGACTGCAACAGGGTAGGGGTGTGTGTGGGTGTGTGTGTGTACGTGTATGTGTACCTGTACTCTGTGTGGTGGGCTCATTAGCAGACAGAAAGTCCTCGTCGTATGAATCATCGTTCGATTCGTCTCCGTCGACTGAAGACCAGGCGCGAAGTTTTGCCTCGGCGATGGCAAACTGTTCCGCCACGCCTGAAACACACACACACACACACACACACACACACACACCGTTTCAATATTTTAATGGTACACTCCAGCAGTAGAGGGCGTGACATTGCCATGGAGACGTACTAAATTTACAGTGCGCGAAGCACTCTGGTGTTTGACTGACAGTGTGATGACGCATGCTGATGACATCACACGTGAGTGTCCTCTATCGATGTGACCTCGCTGTCGCATACACAAAATCATGAGTTTGCATTTACACACACACACACACACACACACACACACACACAAAGAAATATATGCTGACGTGTGATTGGCTGTATGATTCAGCAAGTTTTTTCAATTTCCTGCAAACTTTTAATCGACCAATCAGAGTCAGGCAGCCCCTCCCCCCTCCGCCCCTCAATCTGTTCTGGACTGTGAAGATCAGTTCAGCCCATTCATCACACACACACACACACACACATACACACACACACACACACACACTCCTGCAGCCTTTTATACCGGAGTTTGGCATTTTTCCCAGGAGCAGAGTTCATGTGTGTGTGTGTGTGTGTGTGTGTGTGTGAGAGAGAGAAAGCAGGCAGACAGCCAGCATCCTGCAGGTGATATCTCAAACACTCACATACACACACACACACACACCTAAACTGATTTTACTTACACACACACACACACACACACACACACACATTTGTACTGTTCCAATACCTTATAAAAAATATCCTCATACCTTTCAGGACACAGCTGCTTGGATAGACAGTACTTTTAATAACTGTTTGTCCTGTTCCCATGGCAACAAACAGACATCCCATAATTCTCTTCACACAGTGTTTATAATCTGAAAATACCCACCTGTCTTATTTCCATTTATTTTTGCCATTAGTTTTTATTTTCTAACACTGCTTTCAGCCCGGAAGCTGGTTCCATGGTTACACTTGGCTAGCTACTGTAAGCTAGCGTTACTTTGTTAGCTGGCTAGCTATGTATTTATAGTCAATCTGATGTACTGTATTAAGATATTTAATATCCTAGCAAAAGGCGAATTAAATACTAAGTTTACTTACTAATACTTAACGTGACTTGGCCTGACTGGTCAATGCTAGCTGTAGTTACGTATAACATGCTAGTCATCTACTTATGATTCAACTCCTGACAACACGAAAAAATGCTAATTACGCTTAAACCATGGTGAAGGTTTGGGCTAAACTCTTGTTCTGACACAAGTTTCCTGCGTGTCATCTATCTTGTAATATTTTTTTCAGTTTCGAATAAAAGTTCTATTAATGCTTGTAGTTCGCCAGAAATTGTTTCCATGGTGCTGCTAGCTAGTTTTAGTAGCTAGGTTAGTTAGCTTACTTTTCTCATAAGATACTGTATTATGAAGCTATTTTAAACAACACTAAATTTCACCGCCTCTACTTGCTGTTTGAGTTAGCTTGCTACATTTAGTTAGCTAAATGTAACTCGAGAGGCAGCAACTGTAGCTTGCTAAATACGCTAGTCACTAAAAAAAAAAAAAAGTTAGTACGCTAGCTAGACAGGCTTTAAAATGTGTGTTTCATTACATGAGCTAGTTAATTCTGAGCACAGAGTGACTTCTGGTAATATGCTAATACAAAAACAGCTGTTAGCTATGATACAAGAACGCAAACACACACACACACACACACACAGACACACACTGACCAGCGGCGAAGCGGGCCTCCTGCTCGCCCTCGGACAGATCCGAGTAGGAGTTGAAGTCGGACTCGAG
>NC_071271.1:1165074-1190074 GCF_023375685.1 Ictalurus furcatus
ATTAAAATTGTGATTTATGTTTATTGATACCACATTTTAATTTAAGCTATACATCTCGAGTAGCCATTGTTTTATGTAATGAATCCGTTTCATTTCGCGAACCATCATGACATTTAGTCAACGGTATTAGTGAAATAAAGAGTTAATAGCAGCTAGCTAAGAATCTTTCTTTTTCTAATATTTCTTGGGATGGATTCATTACATAAGATGTTGATTATTTTTTTTTTTTTAATTATTTATGCCTTAAAGTCAAATATAGCATTAATACATACTTAATGTTTTCATAAATAATCTTTTTTTTCACTGTCCAAACATTTGGCATCAATTTTGAGAAAAAAGGTGTCAATATTAGGTGCCGCTGCCGTTATTCAGAAAGACCGGCGACAGTCCTCGGTCAGTTACTATGGCAACCGAGCGTACCGTTCGGAACGAGGCAGCTCGGTCCTGTCTGAGTGCATATTGTTTTCCTGAAATTTCCTTCGTGCAGCGTTTCATTCCTAATGAAACTCATGCATGCATTCACAATGTCGCTGTTAAACATTGCACGCTTCTGTTCCAGGGCTTCATGCAACAGTCTGCAGACCCACTGAAAGGAAGTCGCGGATATCCGTGGATATCCACCAGGAAGCACCTGTCACACCCAAATGCCACAGGTGACATCACTTCCTGCCAAACAGGCCATGCTATTTACATATACTCAGTTACTTTATGCATTATAGTTGGGTAACATTTACTTTCTTATATGCGGACTATAATGATACGTACATCACAGCACTGGATTCTGGTTGGTCGGAAAATGTTGATTAATTTTTTAACAGCGGCTGTGACAGTAACGCAGGTTTCGATAAGTGTTCTCGTGCTAATATTTGATTGTTTCTTACAGTTTTATGGAAGGAGTCTCCAGCGTCAGGGCTTTGTAACAGTCGGAGGTAAAGCTGTAGCTAAGTTTTCTGACATCCTCAGAACAGAGGAGTTTTTATGCTGCGTTTTGTTTTTTTTTTGTCTTATTACCTTCAATAGTTAGATACAAGAGGCTTGAGATGGAAAGAGCCGGTGTTTATAGCTGCTATAACGTGAATTCGCTACATTATGGAACATTTTGTCATTTCAGCTGGCTAGACTATTTTTTTCTTACATTAACCAGATTTTTGTTCTGACTCTTTCTCTAAAATTAGCTCGCTGGTTTTATTCATACATGCGGTTTTTGAACAATAGCTAGCTAAAAAAAAAATTCCGTGGCGTTTACTAGCTGGAATTTACTAGCATTCACTAGCTGGAATATTTGTGATATTCCACATATGTAAGATTTTGAAGTATATTGATTTCCTGTTTGAAAGAAAAACATGAGACGCACATCGAGCTTTATTATTATTACGTCTATATCTTCCAGTTTTTCCTTCTCTGCAAACACTATCAGCTCCAAATTAGCATGACAGATTTCAAGCTACAGAGAAGATAGCTACAATAAAGTACAGAAACTTAGAAATGTATACAAACATATATATATTTTTCCCTGAAATCTATGCGGGTTTAAGGACGCATATGATTTAGCATAAGTACAAACTGACCTAAGTACCTTTTAGCATCGGGTGCTGTGTTCAACCTGCACTTCTGCTAATCAGCCTGAGCGGCAGTGAAGGTATGAGTTACAGCTCTACAGTACCCTGCATTTCAGCACAGTCTATAAAGCTGCCTCCCACACGGCTGCATTAACACCCTCACTACAGCGGCGACTTGGGTTGCACTTCCTCTTTATCACTGCTCGTTTTATGTTCTGGTTGATACCCGACACGCCGTGGGTCTTTTCACTGCACACGGCGGTGTGTGTGAGGCTTCAGCCTCGCCCCTCGACCCGCTCGAGTCAATGAAACCAAATCCGTGCTGAAAGCGTGTGTGGCGTCCTGGAGATAATGGACCACGGGTGCTTGAATTCTACTGGACGTGGAACCAGTAAACATGTCTCTCAGGATTTTTCGCATAAATCCAGAAACTGCACTTGGGCGGTTATAGTTATAGATTACAGAAAAAGTGTTTAACACCTGCAGATGAAATACCTCTGTTACGGTGTTAGATTACATTGTATTACACTGTGTTTTATGTCATGATGCCAACATATATGACAAGAATTGTGCTGGACTTTAATCCCCAAAAAGTGTAGAACTTAAAAACAGACGCCTATCGAGGTTCAACTTGAATCCTGTGAGGATTTTAGTACTGAATCTGTTCTGAATCCAAACAATGAATCAGATGCAAATCTTAAATGATTCGTATTCATATCAGAATCGGATCTCGGTCGCTACTCAGCTCTGATACACCGATCAGCCGTAATATTAAAACCATGGACAGGTGAAGATAATAACATTGATTATCTCATTACAGTGGCATCTGTTAAAGGGTGGGATATATTAGGCAGCAAGTGAACAGTCAGTTCTCGAAGTTGATCTACTGGAAGAAGGAAAAATGGGTAAGCGTAAGGATCTGAGAGACTTTTGCAAGGGCCAAATTGTGATGGCTAGACGACTGGGTCATAGAATTTTGTGGGGATTTTCCCAGTATGCGGTGGTTAGTACCTACCAAAAGTGGTCCAAGGAAGGACAACTGGTGAACAGGCGACAGGGTCATGAGCGCCAAAGGCTCACTGATGCACATGGAACACGCAGTGCATCACACCTTGCTGTGTGTGGGGCTGTGTAGCTGACCCCTGTCCACCACTGAAAGCGGCTACAGTGGGTAGGTGAACATCAGAAATGGACCATGGAGCAATGGAAGAAGGTGGCCTGGTCTGATGAATCACGTTTTGTTTTACACCACGGCCGGGTGTGTTCACTTACCTGGGGAAGAGATGGCACCAGGATGCACTATGGGAAGAAGGTGAGCTGCTGGAGGCAGTGTGATGCTCTGGACAATGTTCTGCTGGGAGACCTTGGGTCCTGTATTCATGTGGATGTTACTGTGACCACCTACTTAAACATTGTTACAGAACAAGTACACTTCTTCATCTCAACAGTGTTCCCTAATGCCAGCGTCCTCTTTCAGCAGGATAACGCTCCCTAACACACTGCAATAATTGTTCAGGAACGGTTTGAGGAACATGACAAAGAGTTCAAGATGTTGACTCAAATTCCCCAGATCTCAATCCACTGGACAAACAAATCCCCACCTCGTGACTTACAGGACTTAAAGGATCTGCTTCTAACGTCTTGGTGCCAGATCCCACAGCACACCTACAGAGGTCTTGTGGAGTCCATGCCTCAAGGGGTCAGAGCTGTTCTGCTGGCACAAGGAGAGGAGGACCTACACAATATTAAGCAGGTGGTTTTAATGTTATGGCTGATCTGTGTGTATCATAATCAGAATTTAGTGCTAGAGATTTTTCTTCATTTCACAGTGTTTATTTCTTGGTGTTTAATATATATATTTGTCAAACAAACACGTCATGTTGATGTAACTTGTAAAGTGAAGAATGATCTCTTTACACTGTTGAATTAATATCAACGATTATTTACGCTGTCACTTTAACATCAAAAACACTGAACGTATTCACTGTGTATTTCTGAACAGTGGTGTACAAGTATTCATAAAAGGTTAGAAACGAACACTATGGATGTGTTGCAATAACTGGAACTGTTCAGTTCGCACAAACACTGTGTATAGCGTATGATATCCAATAGATTAACACCTAATGCAAATAAACGGTTCAGGAGTTAATGTAATAACGGTGTTGAGTTAATTCTCACATTCCTGAATACACATCTATAGTGTCCATATAAATCACACACAGATGCTACTGCGATCGAACTCAACACTGTGGGCGTTAATGCAACACCGGGAATTTTTTGTCTTGTCCCCGTTTGTCCATTTTGGGTCCATCTGGTGTGAGAAACATTCACCGCATCACACTGAGCAACAGGCGGAAAGGTTCGAGGCCACCAGCAGCTCAGGCCATCTGGACGGATGAAATGACCTCACCTAAACTTAATATGGTGTGTGTGTGTGTGTGTGTGTGTGTGTGTCTTGGCTCTAAGCAGCATTTGACTTTTATATTTACAGCAGGGCTCATCTCGGACATTGCCTGTGGGGAATTAGGACGAGACCAAGTTCATTTACACTAATGACATCGATGACACCTGCACCTGTATCTGTACCTGCACCTGTATCTGTACCCATACCTGCACCTGTATCTGTACCCATACCTGCACCTGTATCTATACCTGTACCTGTATCTGTACCCATACCTGCACCTGTATCTATACCTGCACCTGTATCTATACCTGCACCTGTATCTGTATCCATACCTGCACCTGTATCTATACCTGCACCTGTATCTGTACCTGCACCTGTATCTGTACCTGCACCTGTATCTGTACCCATACCTGCACCTGTATCTATACCTGCACCTGTACCCATACCTGCACCTGTATCTATACCTGCACCTGTATCTATACCTGCACCTGTATCTGTATCCATACCTGCACCTGTATCTATACCTGCACCTGTATCTGTACCCATACCTGCACCTGTACCCATACCTGCACCTGTATCTATACCTGCACCTGTATCTGTTCCCATACCTGCACCTGTATCTGTATCTATACCTGCACCTGTATCTATACCTGCACCTGCACCTGTATCTATACCTGCACCTGTATCTGTACCCATACCTGCACCTGTATCTATACCTGTACCTGTATCTATACCTGCACCTGTATCTGTACCCATACCTGCACCTGTATCTATACCTGTACCTGTATCTATACCTGCACCTGTATCTGTACCCATACCTGCACCTGTATCTATACCTGCACCTGTATCTATACCTGCACCTGTATCTGTATCCATACCTGCACCTGTATCTATACCTGCACCTGTATCTGTACCCATACCTGCACCTGTACCCATACCTGCACCTGTATCTGTATCTATACCTGCACCTGTATCTGTATCTATACCTGCACCTGTATCTATACCTGCACCTGCACCTGTATCTATACCTGCACCTGTATCTGTTCCCATACCTGCACCTGTATCTGTATCTATACCTGCACCTGTATCTATACCTGCACCTGCACCTGTATCTATACCTGCACCTGTATCTGTACCCATACCTGCACCTGTATCTATACCTGTACCTGTATCTATACCTGCACCTGTATCTGTACCCATACCTGCACCTGTATCTGTATCTATACCTGCACCTGTATCTGTACACATACCTGCACCTGTATCTGTATCTATACCTGCACCTGTATCTGTACCCATACCTGCACCTGTATCTATACCTGCACCTGTATCTATACCTGCACCTGCACCTGTATCTATACCTGTACCTGTATCTATACCTGCACCTGCACCTGTATCTATACCTGCACCTGTATCTGTACCCATACCTGCACCTGTATCTGTATCTATACCTGCACCTGTATCTGTTCCCATACCTGCACCTGTATCTGTATCTATACCTGCACCTGTATCTATACCTGCACCTGCACCTGTATCTATACCTGCACCTGTATCTGTTCCCATACCTGCACCTGTATCTGTATCTATACCTGCACCTGTATCTATACCTGCACCTGCACCTGTATCTATACCTGCACCTGTATCTGTACCCATACCTGCACCTGTATCTATACCTGTACCTGTATCTATACCTGCACCTGTATCTGTACCCATACCTGCACCTGTATCTGTATCTATACCTGCACCTGTATCTGTACACATACCTGCACCTGTATCTGTATCTATACCTGCACCTGTATCTGTACCCATACCTGCACCTGTATCTATACCTGCACCTGTATCTATACCTGCACCTGCACCTGTATCTATACCTGTACCTGTATCTATATCTGCACCTGTATCTGTACCCGTACCTGCACCTGTATCTGTATCTATACCTTCACCTGTATCTGTACACATACCTGCACCTGTATCTGTATCTATACCTGCACCTGTATCTGTACCCATACCTGCACCTGTATCTATACCTGCACCTGCACCTGTATCTATACCTGCACCTGCACCTGTATCTATACCTGTACCTGTATCTATACCTGCACCTGCACCTGTATCTATACCTGCACCTGTATCTGTACCCATACCTGCACCTGTATCTATACCTGCACCTGCACCTGTATCTATACCTGTACCTGTATCTATACCTGCACCTGTATCTGTACCCATACTTGTATTAGGAATTAGGACGAGACCAAGTTCATTTACACTAATGACATCGATGACACCTGCACCTGTATCTGTACCCATACCTGCACCTGTATCTGTACCCATACCTGCACCTGTATCTATACCTGCACCTGTATCTGTACCCATACCTGCACCTGTATCTATACCTGCACCTGTATCTGTACCCATACCTGTACCTGTATCTGTACCCATACCTGCACCTGTATCTGTACCCATACCTGCACCTGTACCTGTACCTGCACCTGTATCTATACCTGCACCTGTATCTATACCTGCACCTGTATCTGTACCCGTACCTGCACCTGTATCTGTACCCATACCTGCACCTGTATCTATACCTGCACCTGTATCTGTACCCGTACCTGCACCTGTATCTGTACCCATACCTGCACCTGTATCTATACCTGCACCTGTATCTGTACCCGTACCTGCACCTGTACCCATACCTGCACCTGTACCTATACCTGCACCTGTATCTGTACCCGTACCTGCACCTGTATCTGTACCCATACCTGCACCTGTATCTATATCTGCCGATGTATCTGTACCCATACCTGCACCTGTATCTATATCTGCCGATGTATCTGTACCCATACCTGCACCTGTATCTATACCTGCACCTGTATCTGTACCCATACCTGCACCTGTATCTATATCTGCCGATGTATCTGTACCCATACCTGCACCTGTATCTATACCTGCACCTGTATCTGTACCCATACCTGCACCTGTACCCATACCTGCACCTGTACCTATACCTGCACCTGTATCTGTACCCATACCTGCACCTGTATCTGTACCCATACCTGCACCTGTATCTATATCTGCCGATGTATCTGTACCCATACCTGCACCTGTACCTGTACCTGCACCTGTATCTGTACCCGTACCTGCACCTGTATCTGTACCTGCACCTGTATCTATACCCGTACCTGCACCCGTACCTGCACCTGTATCTGTACCTTTATATGTACCTGTATCTGTACCTGCACCTGTATCTGCACCTGCACCTGTATCTGTACCTGCACCTGTATTTGTACCTGAATCTGCATCTATATCTGTATCTGCACCTGCACCTGCATCTGTATCTGTGTCTGCACCTGTATCTGCACCTGCTCCTGTATCTGCATCTGTATCTGCACCTGTACCTGCACCTGCACCTGTACCTGCATCTGTATCTGCACCTGTACCTGCATCTGTACCTACACCTGTATCTGTATCTGCACCTGTATCTGGATCTGCACCTGCTCCTGTATCTGTACCTGTACCTACACCTGTATCTGTACCTGCACCTGTACCTGTATCTGTCCTCTGATTTCATTACTGAACACACACGTGCTCCGACTACATTACTGTACACACACATGTCCTCTGACTATATTACTGAACACACACACATGTCGACAGACTACATTACTGTACACACACATGTCCTCCGACTACATTACTGAACACACACACATACACACGTCCACCATCTACATTACTGTACACACACACACACACATACGTCCACCGACTATATTACTGTACACACACACACACACGTCCACCGACTACATTACTGTACACACACACACACACATACGTCCACCGACTATATTACTGTACACACACACACACACGTCCACCGACTACATTACTGTACACACACACACACGTCCACCGACTACATTACTGTACACACACACACACACACACGTCCACCAACTACATTACTGTACACACACACACACACACACACACACACACGTCCACCGACTATATTACTGTACACACACACACACACGTCCACCGACTACATTACTGTACACACACACACACATGTCCTCCGACTACATTACTGAACACACACACATACACACACACACATGTCCACCGACTACATTACTGTACACACACACATACACACGTCCACCGACTACATTACTGTACACACACACATACACACGTCCACCGACTACATTACTGAACACACACACATACACACACACACATGTCCACCGACTACATTACTGTACACACACACACATGTCCTTCGACTACATTACTGTACACACACACACACATGTCCACCGACTACATTACTGTACACACACACACACACATGTCCTTCGACTACATTACTGAACACACACACACACACATGTCCACCGACTACATTACTGTACACACACACACACACATGTCCACCGACTACATTACTGTACACACACACACACATGTCCACCGACTACATTACTGTACACACACACACACACATGTCCACCGACTACATTACTGAACACACACACCTACACACACACACACGTCCACCGACTACATTACTGAACACACACACACACACACACACGTCCACCGACTACATTACTGAACACACACACACATGTCCACCGACTACATTACTGTACACACACACACATGTCCTTCGACTACATTACTGTACACACACACACACATGTCCACCGACTACATTACTGTACACACACACACACACATGTCCTTCGACTACATTACTGAACACACACACACACACATGTCCACCGACTACATTACTGTACACACACACACACACATGTCCACCGACTACATTACTGTACACACACACACACATGTCCACCGACTACATTACTGTACACACACACACACACATGTCCTTCGACTACATTACTGAACACACACACCTACACACACACACACGTCCACCGACTACATTACTGAACACACACACACACACACACGTCCACCGACTACATTACTGAACACACACACACACACACACTTGTCCACCGACTACATTACTGTACACACACACACACACACAAGCCCACCGACTACATTACTGTACACACACATGTCCACCGACTACATTACTGAACACACACACACACACACACATGTCCACCGACTACATTACTGTACACACACACACACACAAGCCCACCGACTACATTACTGAACACACACACGTCCTCCGACTACATTACTGAACACACACACACACACACACACACATGTCCACCGACTACATTACTGAACACACACATATACACACACACACATGTCCACCGACTACATTACTGAACACACACATATACACACACACATATACACACACACACATGTCCACCGACTACATTACTGAACACACACATACACACACACACATATACACACACACACATGTCCACCGACTACATTACTGAACACACACATATACACACACACATATACACACACACACATGTCCACCGACTACATTACTGAACACACACATACACACACACACATGTCCACCGACTACATTACTGAACACACACACATAGACACACACACGTCCTCCGACTACATTACTGAACACACACACACACACATACACACGTCCACCGACTACATTACTGAACACACACATATACACACACACACATGTCCACCGACTACATTACTGTACACACACACATACACACGTCCACCGACTACATTACTGTACACACACACACACACACATACACACGTCCACCGACTACATTACTGTACACACACACACACACACACACACATGTCCACCGACTACATTACTGTACACACACACACACACACACACACACACACGTCCTCCGACTACATTACTGAACACACACACACACACACACACACACATGTCCACCGACTACATTACTGGACACACACACACACACACACGTCCTCCGACTACATTACTGAACACACACACACACACACACACACACATGTCCACCGACTACATTACTGTACACACACACACACACACACACACACATGTCCACCGACTACATTACTGAACACACACACACACACGTCCTCCGACTACATTACTGAACACACACACACACACACACACACACGTCCTCCGACTACATTACTGAACACACACACACATGTCCACCGACTACATTACTGAACACACACACACATGTCCACCGACTACATTACTGTACACACACACACACACACACACACACGTCCTCCGACTACATTACTGAACACACACACACATGTCCACCGACTACATTACTGAACACACACACACATGTCCACCGACTACATTACTGTACACACACACACACACACACACACATGTCCACCGACTACATTACTGAACACACACACACATGTCCACCGACTACATTACTGAACACACACACACACGTCCTCCGACTACATTACTGAACACACACACACATGTCCACCGACTACATTACTGAACACACACACACACGTCCTCCGACTACATTACTGAACACACACACACATGTCCACCGACTACATTACTGAACACACACACACACGTCCTCCGACTACATTACTGAACACACACACACATGTCCACCGACTACATTACTGAACACACACACACATGTCCACCGACTACATTACTGAACACACACATACTAACTATTCCTGAAAAATGAAAGCAGAACAGGGGGTTTGATCTGTTTGTTTCCGTGTGTGTTGTGTGGGTTTTGAGTGGTTGATTAATGCTGTTTTTTTGTTGTTGTTGTTTTTATCATTCATGTGAAAAATTCACTTCTACTCTACAAGTGTCTCCAAACCTTGTTAGACATCACAGGAACTGACTAACCAAATATTTATTGTTTATGGTGCCATTACTTTCAGAGAACACTGTTTGAAAACTATTATTAATATAAAACTATAGTTTCGTAAGTCATAAGGTTTAAGATCAAAATATCACCCCATGCATTGCTTATGTATATATTCATTTTTATGAAGGGTGCCAATACTTTTGGAGCATTATATTATATTATATTATATTATATTCGTTCCGCGTGCGCAATCTCGTCCCTTAGCAACGGCGAAACATCTTCATCATGCTTTTTTTCTTTCTTTCATGCGTGTATTAGAACGGGCTGTTGCAGGGTCGCGAGCGCAGCATCAGCAGCATACAGTCCGCATTATTCCTGTTTCCGTTCAACAGTCTTACGCACACAAACGCACGCGCGCGCGCGTACACAAGCTGCGGACCATCTACCGTCCACCATGCACTGACAAACAAACACACACACGCACGCGCGCCTTCCTCAAAAGCCTGCAGAATCCACGCGTGCACAAAGCAACACGCTCGAGCCGAGACATGTAATAAAGCTCGGGCGTTATTTCACGTGCGCTGAACGGACACGCCAGGTGCTCACGCTCTCTCGTGCATCGCTCGTGCTCGGAGCAGTCAGAGCGGAAGTGCGGCTCTTACCTACGGGGGTCTTGGAGGCGACGCAGCCCATGCTTACACATTGACCTGCAGTGCATCAACACACACACACACACACACACACACACTTTCTCTCTATGGGGCGGTGAGAAACCCCTTGTTTCCGTGTGCCTCTCTTTAAGCACGCGCTGCTCGCTTGCACGTTTTTTATTTATGTATTTAGTTAATCGGTTATCTATACAACTTTCCTGCTTTGCTTTCCCGCACGTAACCCATGCAACCGTTCCCAAAAACCGTTGTTTTCTTTCTTTCTCCCCCCCCCACACTCACCACTACGTCACGCGGGGAAGACTCGACGCGTGCGTTTCAGCACCTCGGCGGCGGGACAGCGCGTGCGTGCTCGAGCTCCCAGGATGTGGCCGCAGCATTGGTTGGTTGGCGCCGCGCGCTGCTCGGATCTTCTTCTTCTACTTCTTCTTCTTATTATTTAAAAAAATCTTCTTCACTTCCCCACTCTCCTAGTTCTGAAGTCCGCGCGCTTCCAACAACGATGTTGTTTCTTGTGATTGGTTTGTGTGTGTGTGTGTGTGTGTGTATGTGTGTGTGTGTGTGTGTTCTTTGCACGAGCACAAAAACAGGGCGATAAATGAGTGAGAAATTCTGCACGCGGAAACTGCGTTTAATAAATCGTGCTCGGTATGGCTCCGCCTACGAGTCGAGATAGATGGAGGCGGAACGAGTTGTGATTGGACAAACAGGAGAGAGCGAGAGAGAGAGAGAGAGAGAGAGAGAGCGCTCAATACACATTTACCTCGGTAACATAAGTAATGTGTAAATGATGCTTCACGTGAGCGCTGGTAAAGCTGGTGCACGTGCAGGTAGACACGGATGCTGACGTCACTGAGTGGTTAATTGCATACCAGTTAAATTACTTCATTTAACCACTCGAGCTCGTTACTTCCACCTTTTAGAAATAGACAATAAAAGGCAAATAAATGTATTTTTTTCCTATTAAACTTACATTGCGTTACAATTTTACCCAAATCCGATCACGTGATTTAGAAGTCGCTAAAGTCTAATTCCGTCTCCTTGTTGAGGCTATTTGAACTTGTTTGTTTTTAACAGTGCAGCAAGAATAGCAGCAACAACAACAAAAATCTTTAAATAGTGAACAAAATTAGAGGCTGGAAGCTCGGACAGATGAAAGAGAAGGCATTGGACAGTAATTAGATCATGTATTGTCACTATTTGCTCAAAGGAAACCCGCTGAATGTTCATCAGACGAGTGATGAGTGGTCACGTGATAAAAACTTTGTTTTTATTTTCTCAGGGTCATCATGATTTTTAAAGCAGCAAACAAACAAACAAACAAAAAAACCTATTAAAGCAGCAGTACACTTAATGTTAAGGTGCAGTAACATTGTGTTCCCACCAAAGGCCTCAGTACTATGCTGTACTGTGCAGGACATTATACACTACACGCTAAAGATGTTCTTTGGTTGTCTCTCTGGTGGAACTCTACAACAAAGCATTTCCTGTCAGAATGGGTTCCAAGTAGAACCTGTTTTTTAGAAGAAAATACCCGTTATTATCCAACAAACCCTTAAAGAACCCTTTGACTGTGTGTATTAACTGGTGCTGTACAAACTTTACATTATTGCTCATTATTTTCTTGAAGTCCATGAAGTGACCCCACCCCTTTCTGCAACATAGGGCAGTTCCATCTGGTGCCTCTCCCACTTTCCAATACAGTCAGTACGTTTACATGGACAACGATAATCCGATATGAACCCGATTAAGACGATACTCTGATTAAGAAACTAGCATGTAAACAGAGATTATTGATGACCTTAATCCGATTAAAGTCATACTCGAAGTAAACTCGAATGGAATTAAGACGTGTGGAGTATTCCTGTTTTAGTCGAATTATCGATGTGTATTACAGACATGTACACACCTTAATCACACTATTAACGTCGTGTTGGAGTTTTCACCGCATTGTGCGACAGGACACATACACACACGGCAGTGCTCAACCGTTTTACGGCAAACAAGAGAGCACGGCTGCGTCCCAAACCGCGTTCTTGCCTGCGATATACATGTATTTCAGCTAATATACAGTAGGTAAGTACGCAGTTTGGGACGCAGCCCACGGCTTCAAGCAGTCGTCTATTGCATGTACAGCACGACAAATAATTAACTGCATTTGAAGCGTTCGTAAAATTAAAAATAAAAACACCCAAAACTGTATACGGTTCCATAACGAAGACCAACTGTACGTCGATACGTGAAATTCTGGAGGGACGTTGGATGGCGTGGCGCGGTGACGTAATGATGTGTGACGTTAATCCATCTATGTTCTATAACATGTAAAACAGGTACATGAAAGGAGTATTCTAAACGCAACTCACGTAAACCTTAATCAGAATATTGTCTTACTCAGAGTAAAGTCAATAATTAGATTACCGCTGTCCGTGTAAATATAGTAATAGAGCGAGTCCATGTGGTGGTCCCACCCCTTTTTGCTACCTCGTGCAGGTCTGTCTGGTGGTGCCACCCCTTTCTGCAACACATTGCTTGTCTGCATATTGGCCCCATGCCATTCTGCTACATAGAGTGGGTGTGTCTTGTGGCCCCACCCCTTTATGCTAAATAGAGCAAGTCTGTCTTTCTGCTACATAGAGAAGGTTTATCTGGTGGCTTGACCTCTTTGCCTGGTAGATCCGCCTTTTTCCACTAGATAGAGCAGGTCCATTCGGTGGCTCCGCCCCTTTCTGCTACAACTAAATTCTATATTTTTATGGCACTATTTCTTTAAACTCTACGAGGTTAAATGAAAAAGAATAGCATTTATTTATTGCTGAATTAACGGCATAATCCATAAAGTTAATTCAACAACGTCAGTCTCACATTTTTATCTTCCCTGAAAATGTGAGACTCCAGTTTGCAGATGCCTGGTACGTGTGTGTGTGTGTGTGTGTGTGTGTGTGTGTGTGCGTAAGGGCATTGTGTAACCATGCGCCTACACACACTCTAAACATAGCTGTAAGCACTGACCCACACACTCTCTCGCTTCTCCTGAACATCACACGTTGCTCAGACGCTTCAGATCTGACGAGTGGGAGCGGTGAAGAGAAAGCAACAAAAACCCAAACCTCAGATGCATAACTGCAAAAAATAGTAATAATAAACTGAGGATTCTGTGAAAGGAGGCGGAGTTCACTTTTCAGCATCAGTAATGGAAACACTCACACTAAGAACAGCAAGATTTTCAGGGGAAAAAAAAAGAGATTCATAAGCAGTTTCTGAATGTTTAAGATTATTTTTAGTGTTAGAATGAAAGGTCAGTGGTTCAGTGGCTCCGGAAATCCTCAGCAGTCTAGTGATTGTACACCCACTAGCCCCGCCCCCTTTCTATCCTTGCTGAAGTGCATCTATACATCCGACACCCTTCACATTAAACATGACGGCTTCTCCCTCACTGCCACTTCTGACTATTAACTGGCTTTTTTAATGAATAAGTACATAAATAACACATATGAAGATGATATGACACTCTGGAAGAAAGAAAAAAGGAAAGAAAGAAAGAAGACAGAAATGAGGAAAGAAAGAAATATGTGATTATCGAGACAGAAGACAAAAAGAGAAGAAAAAGTGCAGAAAATCAACAACAGAAGGAAACAAGCCTCTCTCTCTCTGTCTCTCTCTCTCTCGCGCGCGCGCGCTCTCTGTGTATTAGTAAACTGTGTTACAGCGCCTCCTTCAGGTGAACAGATGAAACTGCGTCTGCGTTCGCTTTGTCTACATTTTTAAACTTTCAAAAAATAATTTAGAATTATTACAAAAACAAAACAAAACCAAGAAATGAAGAATATACAAAGTAAGGAAAGGGGAAAAAAGAAATTTAGCAGCAAAAAAAAAATAAATAAAAAAATAAAAAAAAAGGAGCACTTGATGTGATTACCAGTGATGTCAGTTGGATAACGACCGAATGAACAAATGACTGACTGGTGAAGGAGAGAAAGAAAGAAAAGGGAGAATAAGGGGAATATAGAAATAGAAAGAAGGAAATCAAGTCAATCAAGAATGATATGAACATAAATTTGTGTTAAATCTCTCTCTCTCTCTCGCTCTCTCTCTCTCTCTCTCTCTCTCTCTCTCTCTCTCTCTCTCACACACACACACACATACACAATTATTTTACATAATATGTTAAATAGCTGATCTTTAAACATTGTGCATTATTTATTAACACTGGGAGGAACACCATACACTGGCTCCCTCCCCCAACACACACACACACACACACACACAAACAATCCCCTTCCTAATTAGCCACACCATCAAACAAAGAGGAAGTGACCCACTGGTGTGTTTTCAAAATCTGTTTCTCTCCACACACTCAGAGGACATGACTACAATGTTGTTGTTGTTGTTGTTTTTTTAATCCAAATATTGTAGCTAAATTATTAAGGATTATGGGCTTAAAAATATAAACTAATATTTATTAAAGGTTAAAAAAAATCTTTTTTTCAGCAGCATTTTAATAAAATACACGAGATTTCATGAAAAAAGTCACAACTTTATTCTCAAAATCTTGTATCTGTAATATTTAAGGATTGGCCCTAAAACATTGAGTATAAACATTATCTTGAAACAATTAGTTTTATTATATTCACACATACACGTATTTATGTTAATTAGTTAAATGTATTAAATTGATATTATCATGGTTGCTTTTTTTAAATAGAACATTAAGATTTGTTTTTTCTGTACACAAATGTTTAGCATTTTCCCCTTTAAATTGTGTTTGATTGCTACACTAAAATGAGCTTAGAATTTAACGTTAAAGTTAGTGTTATACGTTTAATTAATTAATTAGGCCTATACTTTAATATAACACTAAAGTTAATGTTAAATTTTAAACGAATGAAATTCCTAATGCGTTACATCAAGTTTCCCTTCAGTAACAATATTTACTCCATCACTTAAGGGTAAAAAAAAAAAACATTAAAAAAAAAAATGTTAAATCTTTACAATTTGGTTATTTGTTTCTGATATCCCGATTTTTAAGATCAGATTTATTCATTTTAATGGGTTTTAGATTGGCCCTGAGATTCAAAGCTTGATATCATAATCAGATTAATATATTCTTCAGTTTATTTGATTGGTTTTTAAACCATGAGCTGTATAGTTGCACTAAATTATAATTAAATAACTGAAATATTAATATTTATGCTAGCATTATACTGTATATCTGCATTATAAATCAACATTAGGTTCAAGCATAAATGTTTGTCAAATCATTCTAACTTTTTACTTTTTATGCTAGTGCAGTGCTCTTTCTAATGTGAGCTGCGTAGGTCTAATTGCACTAAAATGTATTTACAATAACTTAATGGAAGTGTGAGTTTATGCTTAATTAACTTCCAAGCCATTTATTGTTAAACAAATACATGCGGGTAAAAATAAACAAGTAAATTAAAGATGTTTAGAATGAGCAAAATGAGCATCATGTTTTTATTTTTAATGAGAAAATTTCAGTTACACCGTATGAAATTCCCTTAATTTAATTTAGCGCACCCATGTTTGTATAAATTTCAGCAATAAATATACACAATTATTTACAGTAGATTGAAGTTTTAAATTTGAGATGCGCATTACAGTAAGGTTATTCTGATTTACTGAGGAATTTATTTTTAATAAAAGAACAGCGAAAATATGTAGTGATAAATGAAGTCATAAAGGGTCCGCTGATTTTAAGATAAAGACAGACGTACATTTAGTAAACTGTGATGAGTAAATCAGAATGAAGAATTGAGGTAATATTACTATTAATATTAGTGATTAAGTCAGGGCATGTCGGGGGCAGAGCTCTGTGCAGTGTAGCAGTGGTTCTGATTGGTTCCCACGCAGGCTGCATAGGCCATAGCATGAGCGATGTAGCTCTGCTCATTAACACCCTGGAACAGATGAGCCATGGGGCCTCGAGCCAACAGGGCCACATCCTCGCCACCGTGAGTTTCCGTGTCGAGAGGAACCGCCGCCTGCTGCACGTAGTCCCTACTCCCTGAGACACAGACAGAGAGACAGACAGAGACAGAGACAGAGACCCAGACAGAGACCCAGACAGAGACACAGACAGAGAGAGAGACACAGACAGAGACAGAGACAGAGACCCAGACAGAGACACAGACAGAGATACAGACCCAGACAGAGACACAGACAGAGACCCAGACAGAGATACAGACACAGACAGAGACACAGACAGAGACACAGACAGAGATACAGACACAGACAGAGACACAGACAGAGATACAGACACAGACAGAGACACAGACAGAGATACAGACACAGACAGAGACACAGACAGAGACACAGACACAGACAGAGACACAGACACAGACAGAGACACAGACAGAGATACAGACACAGACAGAGACAGACAGAGATACAGACACAGACAGAGACACAGACAGAGACACAGACAGAGACAGAGACACAGACAGAGATACAGAGACACAGACAGAGACACAGACAGAGACACGGACAGAGACACAGACAGACATAGACACAGACAGAGATACAGACACAGACAGAGACACAGACAGAGACACAGACACTTATTAGCATGTTGTGGTGTTATTACTGCGTTGTTACTGTGTTAGAGAGTCGGATTTCTAAAGGGGTCCTACATGAAACCGTTTATGAACGGAATACACTTTATTGTTGGTTTGTTGATAAAAACGTTTAAGGGTTTTCCCAGAGTAACTGTCATATCACAGCAAACCAGTGACTACATTTCCCATCCTGCACGGCGGCCTACAAACATGGCCACCATGGACCACAATTCCCAGAACACTCACCTTCATTCTATTCACGCACACCTGCATCCAATTCACATTCACAACCACAGCCACAGGTTAAAAGGACCTTCTATGCATTCACTCTTGGTGAAGTATACGCTCAGTTGCTTTCTGTCTCTGGCATTACCGAGACCTGTTACCGTGTTTGTTTATCCTGGTTTTGACCTTGCTGACCTTCTCGTTTATGACCTTGTCTCTTTGCCCTGCCGAGTTTGGACTGTATGCCTGATCGATTGACCCTTTCTTTCCTATGTACCTGGAATTCTCCCTGATCCTTTGAACTTATTGGATTAAACTCATGAACCTGCACTTCAGTCTCAGCCTCCGATACGTGACAGTAACAAGGAGGAGATCTGAGGAAACCTCAAGGAGGCTGGAGTGATGATTGATACTATAGGAAAGTAATGAACAGCAGCACGTTAGTGTTTTATTCCTCTTACACCACAGCAATTTATCAACAATGACGTATTTCTTTCGAATTATATAACATGTTGTACTTTTTATCTGTTTATATTTACATCGAATGCTGAAACTTGTTGGTTCCTGTTCTCACGTACTTCATAACAGCGATAAACTTTTCTCTTTCCTCACCGGCCTCTCTGTTTCTCTCTCTCTTAAAGTTAATGAGACACAAAAACCAACTGATGAACAGCAGAAAAGTGTAAACTCCTCTGGCCTGAAGATGACGGAAAACGTAAGGCTACGGCTTTACCTCTGACTGTTATAAAGTGCTGATACTGGAGACTCCTTCCATAAATGTTAAGCTGACTTATCTAGACCGTTAGGTAGTGTGTGTGTGTTTGTGTTTGTGTGTGTGTCCCTCACTGGTGTCCACTTTGCGGATGTCAAGTCGTTTGTTGTTGAGGATTTTGTGTCCAGGACCGTTTCCATACATCAGTGTGGTAAAGGGGAGCATGTCCGTCCCGTAGACAGGAGATTTACCTTAGACATGGACACACACGGGGGGGGGGGGTTTATTTCCTTTGTCTTCAGCCAGATGTCCTTTAATTTATAAACTTATCATCAGTTCCTGTATCACGTTGGTCCTCTCAGACATCTCAAATCTGCACACACTTACCCAGAATGCTGTTGCCTCTGAAGGGATACCCGTTAAACGAGAGCGAGTGGGAGTGGTCAGCAGTGACAATGGTCAGTGTCTCTTCCTCATTGGTCAGGTCCAGCGCCCGGGCAACAGCATTATCAAGGGCGACAGTTTCATGCAGTGCCATCGAGGCACGGCTAGCATGGTGTCCTTGATCGATACGTCCCCCTGCAGCCACAAAACACTGATTACTGATCCGGTTCTCTCCGGTGAGTGTGTTAAATAGGAAATAAAACCCTCAGTGTCATGCTGTTCTAGGAAAATAATCACTGATGCGGTGGTGTGATGAAGCTGAGTCACAGTTCTCACCCTGAAGTGGGTTATTTTCCCTTAACAGTACATCCCAAAGAGTTTTATTTCTCTTATACCACAGCAGTTTACCAAAGATTACAATGTTTCATCTATTACAGAATGACACCTCACACTTTTTGTCCATTTGTAACTACAAACGTCATTCTGTAATGAATGTTTTATGTTCAAGAAACAACTTAGTTCCTGTTCTCAGTTACATTATAGCAGCTATAACCTCATCAGTCATTTCCTCAAAAGTGCTGACACTTTACTGCCTCTTCATAATTTTACACGATTTACATTATACTTCTTATATTTAATATTATATTATGTATTTGAGCTTTTATGGCACTTAACAGGGATATAACAAATAACTACAACAATACACAAGATGTATGACGATATTGTCGGGGTTGTAATTTTATAGTAAAAATAGTCTTTTGCATTGTTGTTGTTTTTTTCTCATTAAACTATTATCTGCACTGGCATCCGCCTTCACCTCCAGTTTCATGACCGATTTATAGATTTGCTGACAAACTGCCAGACAAACAGTAGTGTTGCATTTTTTAAAAATAAATAAATAAATAAATAAATAAATAAATAAATAAATATGAATTTGATCATTATTTTATTTAATGTAAAAAAAAAAAAATATTGAACGGTTTATTTTCTAGCGAAATGTTTCCTGATTTAAACTGTTGCCATATTGATGATATTCATTAGTTTATCGATGGATGGAGTTGATTGGCTGGTAGTTTGGTTGTTTGGTGGAAGTTTACCCTCCACTAGCAGAAAGAATCCTCTCGGGTTCTTCTGTAGGATGCGGATGGCTTTCTCAGTCGTCTCCATGATGGAGGGATCCGTGAGCGGGTCCCTTTCCACCTCGAACCTCAGATCACCGGGTTCAAACAGGGCTACAGGGAAACCGAATAAATCTAAAGTTATATTACAGAGTCACAGAATTATTTCCTATGATCACGTACGTTACAGCAGCAAGAAACAATCATTCATCACCAAAACTGAGAAACCGCAAAGTGTGAACTCCTCCGTCCTGAAGATGTCGGAAAACTTAAAGTTACTGCTTCACCTCTGACTGTTACACAGCCCTGACACTGGAGACTCCTTCCATAAATGATACATAAACATCTCCTTACAAGAGGAAAACTTGTTACACACTTTTGAAACTCTGTTTATTATTGGTGGAGCGTCTGCCCTACAAGTCCCTGTGAATGAGCTGTGATCTCCTTCTGACCAATCAGAATCCTCCTCACTGTTTATTATATTAATAGTAATTGATTACATCACACTCACCCATCAGGTAGTCCGTGGATTCTGGGTCCACCGCATCAAACTCTGTCTTATTCCACACATAGCGAGCCACCTACGGACCACACGGACAAAGGAGCTTCTTCAGTTCTGCACTCGAGCTACGAGGGTGATGTAGTTACGGCCAGCAGTTTAACATCATCAGATAACACTGTTTCTACATCAATGGCTTCATCAAACAGCAGAACAAGTCTGTATTAAAAATAATCTTATTCAGTTCTAGTGTACAAGCTCCACCTTCAATCTTTAGGCCACACCCCCTACCTCTTTCTGTCTCTCTTTCTGTTTCTTTGTCTGCCTCTTTATCTTTTTCTGTCTCTCTCTCTTGCTATCTTTCCATCTCTGGCGCTCTCTTTTATGAATCCATCCTTTACCTCCCTCTGTCACTCTCTCTGTCTGTCTCTCTATCCTGTCTCTATCTACACTATCTCTGTGTGTCTTTGTCTCTCTTACTGTCTGTCTGCCTCTCTTTCACATCCTATCTCTGTCTCTTTCTCGCTTTGTTTCTCTCTTACTCACTCTCTCTCTCTCTACCTCTTTCTCTCTCTCTACCTTTCCCTCTTTCATGTTGATCCACTCGTTTATGAGGTTGCGTCCGTCCTCTCTCGTGCCAGCTGAGTTCAGGTCTGTGGGGTACTCAGGGTCCATCGTGCCTTTAGGGGTCATGTACTTACGGCCACCGCCAATAATCACCTACACACACACACACACACACACACACACATTTATACATTTACATTCAACACACACATTTAGACAAGTATGCCTAACACAAAACCTATACTTAATATAATTTTTGTTTATACCCAAGCACACACACACACACACACACACACACTCAAACACACTTACATACACACACTCACATCGATGTCCGTGTTGGAGATGAGCTGGGAGGCGATGTCGGTGCAGCCGTCTCTCTTGGCCGCAGCGGGCATGTCAGCGTCACTGTACCACTTCCTGCTGGCGCTGTGCGCATAAGAGGCCGCTGGAGTGGCGTGTTGTACACGTGTCGTCGTTACTATGCCAACTGACTTCCCTACACACACACACACACACACACCAAAACACATTAGCATTATCACACACAGAATGTCAAAACATTTCTTTACACAGTTTTTACAGAGTCATTGGTTTGTTGTGATATGACATCAGTCCATTGTGTCTGCAGAGTTCCACGTCTTTCCGTGAGGTGTGGATTAAACGTTGTCCGGAATATTAACATGTACATATAATTGACATTATCCCTGAATTTCCTTAATCTTATATTTCTGGAAATAACTCAACTGTTGTTAAGTACATTATTATTAATAGTAAAACACAATAATTATACTAATCCAGAAGGAAGCATGGCAGGGGGCGCACAGTGGCTTAGTGGTTAGTACGTTCGCCTCACACCTCCAGGGTCCGGGGTTTCAGTCTCACCGTGGCCCTGTGTGTGCAGAGTTTGCATGTTCTCCCCGTGCTGCGGGGGTTTCCTCCGGGTACTCCGGTTTCCTCCCCCAGTCCAAAGACATGCATGCATGCGTGTCTAAAGTGTCCGTAGTGAATGTGTGTGTGATTGTGTGCCCTGTGATGGATCGGCACCCTGTCCAGGGTGTACCCCGCCTTGTGCCCCATGCTCCCTGGGATAGGCTCCAGGTTCCCCGTGACCCTGAAGGAAGGATAAGCGGTATAGAAGATGGATGGATGGATGGAAGCATGGCAGAAAATAGGTGATTGCATCATTGTTTCTGTGGAGTGCTCTGATTGTGAAATGCGTTGATTCAACAAAGGACAGCAAACGTCTGACACACACTAGTTGTGTCCCTCTGTGTTGTAGCGATTAGCATTTCTGTCAGCGTCAGTGAAGGTGCTGGTTCTGTTCTGCGTTTCGGCTGGTTTAAAACTATAAATTTCTGCAGCCTCATGAAGTGGTTTATGGCGACAAAAACTCTGGAACCACACAACTGGCCTGAACATTAACCGCAACACCACAGAGGGACAGACCCAACAACTGAGATATACAACATATCACTTCATGAGGCCACAGCAATTTTTAGTCTTAACCCAGCCAAAAGCAGAAGAGAACCCACACCTTTTGGAACCTCAGCACTAACATGAACACAAACCACTACACCACAGAGCTACAGAAGTGTGTGTGAGTGTGTGTTTTTTGGACTTCCTGAAACGCTTCCCAGTAAAACAGCACAGTTTATTCTTAACCCAGCCAAAAGACAGATCAGAACCTGAACCATCAGGAGCTGCAGTATCAGAACCCTCTAACCACCACACCACAGAAGGAACAGGTACAGGTGCGTAATGCTAAGAAGAGGAAACCTGGACCTGACGCTGATACGAGGAAACGTTAGATGTGGGTTAGTGTCAGTGTACCTTCCGAACCTTCTGCTTCTAATCTGTATTTTGGCGGGTTTAAGAATCAAACGTGGTGCTGTAGCAGTATGAAGGTGTAACGGAGGCGGTGGTGTGTACAGAATGCGTGTCTCAGTGTGGGTAGGACGCAACCAGGACGAGGGTAGATATGAGAGTCACACTTCACATGCTGAGAGGAGGAAACGAGTGATGAGTTGATTGAAACTGAACTCTAATGACTGTCTTTTTAAGACCCTTCTGTAGTGCACACTCGAGTTCTACACTCTCTGTCCAGTGTTATACTGCCGTGCTAACTAGCTAGAGTGCAACTAGCTCGTTTGCTAACATGCTAAGCCTTAAGACAGGTACAAAAACAAATTCATATTGTCTTGCTAATCAGCTTGCTAATCACACACACACACACACACACACACACACACACACACGGTGTTACGGTGAGGTTAGCAGGTCAGGAGTGTGTAATAGGTATTATGGGTGAGAATCTGGAGGGATCTTACAGTTCGCTTTGATTCACAGTAGCACTACAATATTTATTCCTCAATTCAATTCTGTGTTTATAAATGATAATTGTATTCAGGATGATAATTCAGTTTTAAGATAATTACCATAATAACAAAACATATGATTATAATTGACATTAATATATTTCTATTCATATGTCTATAGTAAACAAATTTCACCATTCAACAGCTATTCAAGTGAGACAGACAGGCAGGCAGACAGATGGAGAGATAGACAGGGAGACAGACAGAAAGTAAGATGGACAGAAAGACAAAAAGAACAGTGAGACCGACAGACACAGAGGCCTACAGAAAAACAAATATTGAGACAGTGGCTGGGGCAGACAGACAGACAAAGAGTGAGACAGAAATACAGCAAGTGAGACGGTGAGTGAGACAGATGGCCGTATGGAGAGACAAAAAGACAGCCAGGTGGATGGAGAGTGAGAGAGTGACTGTGAGGGAGACAGAGAGTGAGACATACAAAGAGAGAGATAGTAAGACAGACAGAGAGGCAGATTGATGGATAGAGAGACAGAGACTGACAGATGGAGAAACAGACGTGGAGAGAGAGAGACAGGCAGACAGACAGGCAAAGAAAAAGAGTGAGACAGACAGACAGATAGAGAGAGAGAGACTGACAGATGGAGAAAGAGACATGGACAGTGAGAGAGACAGACAGACTAGAGAGACAGGTGGGCGTATACCTGCATCTTTAGCCCATTTGAGGATGGACGTGACCTCATTTCCTGTCTGTGTGCGACACACACCGTTCCGTGCAGCAGCGTTCAAACCCACAATGTTCAGATTTGTCTTCACACCACACAGATAGGCCGTCGCTGTTGCTCCACTGTCCGGGATCTGAAAATCTACTGTGTACACCTACACACACACACACACACACACACACACACACACACACACACACACACACACACACATATATATATATATATATATATATATATATATATGTGTGTGTGTGTGTGTGTGTGTGTGTGTGTGTGTGTATATTTACTTTAGCGAGACCGACGTAAGGAAACGTGTCCATGGTCATGACGGTCTCCTCTCCTGGATGTTCCTCCAGTTGGCCTTTCAGTATGCGAGCGGCTGTGATTGTGGTGATGCCCATTCC
>NC_071271.1:1195074-1232574 GCF_023375685.1 Ictalurus furcatus
TCTAAATACACACACACACATAGTCTAAATCCACACACACACATAGTCTAAATCCACACACACACATAGTCTAAATCCACACACACATAGTCTAAATACACACACACACACAGTCTAAATACACACACACACATAGTCTAAATACACACACACATAGTCTAAATACACACACACATAGTCTAAATACACACACACACAGTCTAAATACACACACACACATAGTCTAAATCCACACACACACACAGTCTAAATACACACACACACATAGTCTAAATCCACACACACACATAGTCTAAATCCACACACACATAGTCTAAATCCACACACACATAGTCTAAATACACACACACATAGTCTAAATACACACACACACACACAGTCTAAATCACACACACATAGTCTAAATCCACACACACACACAGTCTAAATCACACACACACACACACATAGTCTAAATCACACACATAGTCTAAATCACACACACACATAGTCTAAATACACACACACAGTCTAAATCCACACACAGTCTAAATACACACACAGTCTAAATACACACACAGTCTAAATCCACACACACACAGTCTAAATCCACACACACAGTCTAAATACACACACACAGTCTAAATCCACACACACAGTCTAAATACACATACACACGTAGTCTAAATACACACACACACATAGTCTAAATACACACACAGTCTAAATACACACACAGTCTAAATACACACACACATAGTCTAAATACACACACAGTCTAAATACACACACACATATTCTAAATACACACACAGTCTAAATACACACACACACATAGTCTAAATACACACACACATAGTCTAAATACACACACACATAGTCTAAATACACACACAGTCTAAATACACACACACACATAGTCTAAATACACACACAGTCTAAATACACACACACATAGTCTAAATACACACACAGTCTAAATACACACACACAGTCTAAATCCACACACACAGTCTAAATACACACACATAGTCTAAATCACACACACACACAGTCTAAATCACACACACACACATAGTCTAAATCACACACACACACACACATAGTCTAAATCACACACATAGTCTAAATCACACACACACATAGTCTAAATACACACACAGTCTAAATACACACACACACATAGTCTAAATCACACACATAGTCTAAATCACACACACACACAGTCTAAATCACACACATAGTCTAAATCACACACACACACATAGTCTAAATCACACACACACACATAGTCTAAATCACACACATAGTCTAAATCACACACACACATAGTCTAAATCACACACACACACATAGTCTAAATACACACACACACATAGTCTAAATCACACACACATAGTCTAAATCACACACATAGTCTAAATCACACACATAGTCTAAATCACACACACAGTCTAAATACACACACATAGTCTAAATCACACACATAGTCTAAATCACACACACACATAGTCTAAATCACACACATAGTCTAAATCACACACACACACATAGTCTAAATACACACACACACATAGTCTAAATCACACACACACATAGTCTAAATCACACACACACAGTCTAAATCACACACACACACATAGTCTAAATCACACACACACAGTCTAAATCACACACACACAGTCTAAATCACACACACACACACATAGTCTAAATCACACACACACACATAGTCTAAATGCACACACACACACATAGTCTAAATACACACACACATAGTCTAAATCACACACACACACATAGTCTAAATGCACACACATATGCTAGCGACATTTTTAAAAATAGTTTTTGATAAAGGTGTCATGGTATGTCTGGTATCCCCAAAAAAGTATGTTTTTAACATTGAAAAACAGCAGTAAACATCAGCTTTCACAAGATTACGATCTTTTTATTTTTCTGATAAACTACATTACACTACGTTTACAATAATAATCCATCATATATGAATACCGATTTTGATTCTTCAGCTGCAAATCAAACATTTTTCAATTTGTTAAAATGCTCAAATGTACACGCACCCCGAGCAGACGTGAGTTTGATCGTACAGACACAAGAAGATGTAAATGTGAACACACTAAACATTAAATACAGAATCACACATGCTTTCTTTACCTTCAGATTTACAGTATACACCTTCCATGAATAAACCGATGTGTGGCTTACATCACCATCTAGTGGTTGCCTTTGTTTTCACACACACACACACACACACACACACACACACACTGTATCAAACCCAAACACATTTACAGGAATTTCACACACATACACACACACACACACACATACACACACACACACACACACACACTGTGTCAAACCCAAACACATTTAAAGGAATTCCTCTCTCACACACACAGACACACACATGTACAGACACACTGTGTGTTAGACACACAAACAGCAAAAGCTCACTACTGTGTTAAACATAAACATGTGCACTAAAAATACTACACAGTTTAATAACATGGGGGAAATAAAATGCATTGGCACACACACACACACACACACACACACACACACACACACACACACACACACACAGTGCCCAGTGTCCTTTATTGGTTCATTAATGGAGCCAAATAATAGGACTGACTATTGTCCTTTTTTTTTTTAGGTATAATTTATAAACAGATAAATTCAGTAGATAGATAGAAGTAAAAAAAATAAATTAATTAAAAAAAAGCACTGTAAACAGGATTTTAGATAAATTTCAGGCTTCATGCACAGATTCGCAAGCAACAACTGAAATATTATCAAATTTACCCAATGTTTCTCATTATACAATTACAAAATAAAACAAATGAAAGATTGTTGCTTTGTTTAGAGTCATGTGACTGTATGCTAGCTGGATACTTGGCTAGAGTTTGGGTTCATTTGAATTTTTTCATGAATAATAAACTCTTGCGCACGGTGGCTTAGTGGTCAGCACGTCCTCCTCACACCTCCAGGGTCCGGGGTTCGATTCCCACCGTGGCCCTGTGTGTGCGGAGTTTGCATGTTCTCCCCGTGCTGCGGGGGTTTCCTCCGGGTACTCCGGTTTCCTCCCCCAGTCCAAAGACATGCATGGTAGGCTGATCGGCGTGTCTAAAGTGTCCGTAGTGTATGAATGGGTGTGTGAGTGTGTATGTGATTGTGCCCTGTGATGGACTGACACCCTGTCCAGGGTGTACCCCGCCTTGTGCCCCATGCTCCCTGGGATAGGCTCCAGGTTCCCCATGACCCTGAAGAAGGAGTAAGCAGTAGAAGATGGATGGATGAATAATAAACTCTTAAGAATGTATTCATATCCATTATGAATGTTTGCATTGCTTGCACATCACATCCAGGGCTGTAACCAAAATTATAGTGAGGTTCACACTGCCATATTGTTCATATATCAATTAACATATCACAATGCTAAATGTGGATTGCTTATTTATAATTTCTTATGTTATCTTTCTGTTCTTCAATTTTTAAAAAAATATCCAACTGCAGTTTGTCATTCATGAGTTACACAATGCAACACATTTTAAACTGAACTGTGTTTATTTACAGGCAACAAATGAGCTTGTATGATTCTGAAAATGAAATAAACTTCCAAACCTACTGAAGTCCAGCCCTCTGTGTGAGGACTCGTTACAGCCCCAATCATGTCGACTCTCTTAGTGGACACCATAAACTTTTCCTCAGTAAAGTCAAGGCTGTTTTGTAATGTTCAAAGTTGAACCTTCAAATAGTTCCAAGTAATTTATCATTTTTAGAAAGTTTTGCAACATGCACGTTCAGTTTTAGTTTTTAATCCTAAAAATTAAGTCAGGGTCGGGGGTTGGATTCCCACCGTGGCCCTGTGTGTGTGGAGTTTGCATGTTCTCCCCGTGCTGTGGGGGTTTCCTCCGGGTACTCCGGTTTCCTCCCCCAGTCCAAAGACATGCATGGTAGGCTGATTGGCGTGTCTGAAGTGTCCGTAGTGTATGAATGGGTGTGTGAGTGTGTATGTGATTGTGCCCGGACAGGATTGGCACCCTGTCCAGGGTGTACCCCGCCTTGTGCCCGATGCTCCCTGGGATAGGCTCCAGGTTCCCCCGTGACCCTGAAAAGGATAAGCGGTATAGAAGATGGAGGGATGGATGGATGGAACTCTCTACACTCTGATTTACAGATCTAAGCAGAGATCCTTGTTATGTAAATATCAGTTTCCAAAGCACAAACCTCACCTCTACTTCTACTGTTGCCCTTCAACTTCAACTGCAGTTTCAATTCAATTCAATTCAGTTTTATTTGTATAGAGCTTTTAACAATGGACATTGTCCCAAAGCAGCTTTACAGAAAAATATAAATTCAGGATATAGATTTTTACATGTACAGTGCCCTCCACTAATATTGGCACCCTTGGTAAATATGAAATAAGGCTGTGAAAATTGTTTTTATTTGTTTAAACTTTTGATTTTTTGTTAAAACAATTCACAAAAATACTCTGCTCTCATGGATATCAAACAAAACACAGGCTTATAAAAATATATATCTTTGCTGAATATAGGTGTGCAACGATTATTGGCACCCTTTTAGTCAATATTTTTGTGCTGCCTCTCTTTGCCAAGATAACAGCTGAGTCTTCTCCTATAATGCCTGATGAGGTTGGAGAATACATGGCAAGAGATCTGAGACCGTTTCTCCATACAGAATCTCTCCAGATCCTTCACATTTTGAGATTCACTCTTCAGTTCACCCCACGGGTTAGCCACTTTTCAATATGGCTACCTCTCTGTGTGCACCAAAACCACCTCTGTGTTTATTACCAAAAAGCTCTATTTTGGTTTCATCTGACCATAGAACCCGATCCCATTTGAAGTTCCAGTAGTGTCTGGCAAACTGAAGACGCTCGAGTTTGTTTTTGGACGAGAGTAGAGATTTTTTTCTTGAAACCCTTCCAAACACCTTGTGTTGATGTAGGTGACTTCGGATTGTAGTTTCTGAGACTTTCTGACCTCAAGATACAACTAACTTCTGCAATTCTCCAGCTGGAGATTTATTGTCCACTGGAACCGTCCTCTTCACAGTGCATTGAGACGATATAGACACACGTCCAATTCCAGGTTTATTCATAACATTTCCAGTTAACTGGAACTTCTTAATTATTGTCCTGATGGTGGAAATGGACATTTTCAATGTGTGTGCTATTTTCTTATAGACACGCCCCATTTTGTGAAGCTCAACAACCTTTTGCCGCACATCCCAGCTATATTCCTTGGTCTTATCTATTGTTATGAATGACTAAGGGAATTTGGGATGTGTTTTACCTCATGTTCATACCCCTGAAACAGGAAGTCATGGTTGAACAATTTCCTGTTCCTAGTTGCCCAGGTGTACTAAAAATTTTTTCAAATATCAATATTCTTCACATTTTCTCATATGAATTCCTCAAAATCATGAAATCATTGCTGCTATATAAAGATTGTGTGTGCGTTTCTGTTGTGGTCTTATTCCTAGTTAATTTCGCTACAGTATTAAATAAGAATCTAGGATTATTTTTGTTATCTTCAGTTAAGGTAGAGAAATAAACTGATCTAGCAGCATTAAGTGATTTTCTATAGTTCACGAGGCTCTCCTTCCAAGCGGTTTGAAATACTACCGATTTGGTTTGAGGTCACGTAATGTAGGCGCAGGACAGAAGCAAGTGCAGGAATGGCAGTTTAATGAAACAACAACAACAAGTCCAAAGGATAAGGCAGAAGACAATAATCATGAACAGGCAGAGGTCAAGCGATCAGGCAAACAGCACAAACAGGGAAGGGCAAAGAGACAAAGTCGTAAACGTAAGCAAAGTCAAAACAGCAGAATAAACAGACACAATATAACGCTTGGTAACGACAGACAAGGCAACGGAGTGTATACTTCACAAAGACTAAATGTTTAAACAGTCTCTTATATGTGTGGTGTGATTGTGAGTATAAATTGGATGCAGAAGTGCGTGATTAGAATGAAGGTGAGTGTTCTGGGAATTTCGGTCCATGGCGGCCATGTTTGTAGGCCGCAGTGCGGGATGGGAAATGTAGTCACTGGCTTGCTGTGATATGACATTTGACGCCATTTACGTTCTAATTGTTGAGTGGTCAATTTTAAGGTGAGTGTGTGATTATACCAGGGTGCTAGCATTTTCTCTCTAATTATTTTTCTTTTAAGTGGAGCTACCTTATCTAGCACGTAGCGAAACGTTGACTGTAAGCATTCTGTCGCCTGATAAAGGTCTTTGGGATCAGACGGTAATCCAATCATAGTTGATGACTCGGGGAGGTTATTGATAAAACTCGAATGTGAATGTAGGTTTGATGCAGTAGTGTGGCAAGGTATTATTATATTAAGGATAATACATCATTTAAACGAAATGAGATAATGGTCTGCGATAGCTTCGGACTCCGGAAACGTGACGATATTCTCTACATTTAATCCGTATGTTAGTATCAGGTCAAGAGTGTGACCACCATTATGAGTGGGTCCTAGTGCATTCTGATTGACCCTTCCTGAATCTAGAATGGACACAACCACTATTCCAGGTTATCAAAATGAATATTAATGTTGCCAACAATTAAAGCTTTGTCTAAAGAAACAACCAGGTTGAGATGAAATCTGCAAATTCACCAAGGAATTCAGAACATGGCGGAATATTATCGGAATCAACTCAGTAGACTTATTTTTTGTGGCTCCATATGTTATAGTAGTCTAAAGAACTTCAAAAGGGTTGAATTTATAACTAGGTTTGTGTGTGAGATGATCATTATAAATAAGTGCGACACCTCCTCCTCTGCCAGTTAGACGCAGCTGATGTATATAACTGTATCCAGGAGGACTCGCTTCATTTAGTGCTGTGGACTCTCTTGGTTTAATCCACGTTTCTGTTAAACACATTATATTCAACCCCTGATCAGTAATGGTTTCATTAACAACAAGTGCTTTAGACGTAAGAGATGTAATATTTAACAGTCCTCGCTTCAGATTAAAGGTGCTGGCTGTGCATTCAGCATGATCTCATTTTATGTGAATTAGATTACTTAAGACAAACTTTCTGAGTGTTTCTACATTTTTGTTTAGCTCGGGGAGCAGACACAGTCTTGATATTGTGGAACCTAGTGACGATTCAGTGCAGCCAGCAGACGGTCGGTTTAACCTGCTTGTCTGCTCCCTGGCCTTGGCTCTGGATTGTCACCGATTAACTACGTAGACCTGTTCTGAGACTATGTGCTATGCTGCAAGAAATGAGAGCAGCACCTTCCTGAGTGGGATGGATACCGTCCGCCCTAACAGGCTAGCTTTGCCCTCAAAACTATTCCAATTATCTATAAATCCAGCAGTTCAGCGACCCTAACCTGCTGTAAGCTACACACCGAATTGGGATGGGGCCAGAGCATATAACTGCATCGGACATCACCTTTACTAATTTACACACCTCTTCAATGTTACTCTTAGTAACCTCTGACTGATGAATGCATATATCATTAGCTCCTACATGAAAAACTATCTTTGAAAACCTATGCTAAGATTACCTGCTATGTACGGCTCTCTGGCTCCCGGTATACACCTATCTAAAACTGCTGGTGTCCCTGAAGGCCTAGCTAATTTCACGTGTCTTAAGATAGAGTCTCCTATAACCAGAGCTCTTCAGGTTTCTCAGCAGGTGCTTCACTGAGGAGAGCAAACCTGTAGGACACGTGAAGCAGAGAGGAGTGGTGCTCCTATGGGTGAGCCTTAGCGTTAGCTTTGGCTTTGTGATTATGCCGCGAAAGATACTGAAAGATCCTGCTGTCTTTCAACTTAACTTCTGTTGCTGTGTTTCAACTTCTACTTCTACTGCTGTCTTCCAACCTCAACAGATGTCTTTCAACTTCTACTTCTACTGCTATCTTTCAACTTCTACTGCTGTGTTTCAGCTACACCTTCTGCTGCAGTCTTTCAACTTCAACTTCACTTCATGACTGCATTGAACACACAGAATGAAATATGCTCAGAGAGGCTGCTACATACCACAATAGCACAGACTTGGAGGAATAGACAGAATCGGTGAGTGGTTACATCAGCAAGTGCATAGATGATGTGACTTCATACAAAACCATCAGCACACGTGCAAACCAGAAACCGTAGCTGACTGCTGAAGAGTGCTCGCTGCTGAAAACCCGAGACAACGCCTTCGGGTCTGACGACAAGGCAGGCCCCCCACACAGCAAGGGCCAATCTGTCCCGGGTTATCAACACGGCAAAGCACAACTATGCAAAAAGAATCCACAGCCACTTTCTAAATACCGAGGACAAAAACACATGCGGCAAGGCATTCAAGCCATCACAGATTACAAAGCCGTGCTCCCAGAGGCACTAAATGATTTCTACATACAGTTCGAAGCACAGAACAATGTGCTAGCAAGGAAGACAACCCCAAATCCCACCCATCAAGTACACGGAACTTGCAGCATACCTGGCTGGGTGCTCAGGGAATGCGCTGATCAGCTTGCAGATTCCTCACAGACATCTTCAACATTTCCCTGATCCAAACAGTTATCCCTGTGTACTTCAAGATGACCACCATCATCCTTCTGCCAAGGAAATCATCCTGCCTGACTACCAGCCCATTGCACTCACACCCATCATTATGAAATGCTTCAAGCGGTTAGTCATGAAACACATCATCAATGTTTGGGTCAACTTACATCTGTGAATTATTTTTTTTCTACGCTGAATTGAATATGAAAGAGTTACTTCAAGTAATCACAACTGAATACAAAGCAGACCTGAAAAGGCTTGTAGAAACCAAGGTGTCACGTAAGGAGGTTGAGGACGGATGCAAATGCAGATAAGAGTTTTATTATAGAAGATATAGACAGACAAATCCAAATCTTGAAACAATAGCGTGATCAAAACAGGCAAATGGTCAGGCGATCAGCAAACAGTATAAACTAGACTACGACAAGACTCAATTAACGAGGATCAGAACCAGATCAAAACCATGAAACATAAAGCTACGAATAAGGCTTGGTACATGACAGAGACTATAGCAAGTGAGCGTAATACTTCACAAAGACATTGTTTGAAAAAAGTCTCTATATACTGTGGAGTAAGTGTGTGAGATTGGATGCAGGTGCGCGTGATTAGCATGAATGTGAATGTTCTGGGAGTTGCAGTCCATGGCGGACATGTTTGTAGGCCACAGTGCAGGATGGGAAATGTAGTCACTGGTTTGCTGTGATATGACACAAGCACTACCAGGGTCTAGTAAAAGGAGGTAGGCTGAAACAAACGCTCAAATCCATGAAGTCTGTTATGTGTTATGTAATTAGGCCTATAAGTTATTGTAAGACACTGTTGTTTGCACATGCTTTTGTTCAAATTTATTGTAGGGTGTTTTGTTTTTTTTTTGTTTTTTTTGGTTTATCATGTCGAACAGGTTCGCGATCCTGTGACTGAAATTAGGAGACAATGTGGACTCAATTTATGTGAATTTCTTTGAAGTTTATAAGAATTTAAATAAGATTATGGTTACAAAAATGTGACAGATTGATTTGTGTAGCCTGGGAATAAACATAATAAAAAAGATAATTATTTCTGAGATTTCTGTAGAGAGAACATGGAATGTCTAAATAAAATAAATTGTGTACAAGCATTTGTTTTGAACTATATTCAGTACAAATACACTAAAATAATACTTAAGTATAATAATAATAGTAATTATATAATTATAATTATAATTACTATAAGGTAACTTTGTTGGAAACTAAACTTTATTGAATTTCAAAGGACTGAGGTCGAAGGAAGGCCACAAGCTCTAGCCCCGCCCCTCACCCCAGCTATTATAATTCACAATGATGGGAAATGTGAATCATGATGTGTTTCCATCAGGTACTGTTCTATTAAATATTCTAAAAATGAGAAACATTCCGACACTAAAACACATCACAGTTACGATGAAAATCTGTTTCCGAATAACACTTACACATTTCTAATAACAGACTTTCCTGAACATTGTGGTGTTAAAACTCATTGTTGTGTAAATTCTCAGAACTGTATATGTATATATCATGGAGTCAGACATGTGAAAGGTTTTAGATTTACGCATGATGTACATTATTGAACCAACACTCTGTTAATGCTACACTGCAAAGCTTTAATTCAACACTGTAGAAGTTGGAGAAGAATGGGACCCTGTAAGAGTTAATTCTACATTATTTTACTATGTAAAGTGTGAATTAATGTGTGATTATATACCTATATATATAAAATCATGTGTTCGTGTGGTATAAATACATCAACATAAACAATTAATGTTATCTTTTTTTCTGTCACTGCTGTTATTTATTGCATTTCACTATTTCATATAAATTTTCATTATCTTTTCTTTCGCTGTATGTTATGATTCAAACATCAAACAGTAAAACACTTTGAGCTCAAATTGCACTTGAAATTTTAATAAAGTTGCTATATAAATAGCCCCTATTCCAAAAAAGTTGGGACCCTATGTAAATAAAAACAGAATGCAATGATGTGCAAATCTCATAAACCCGTATGTTATTCACAACAGAACATAGAAAACACATCACATGTTTAAACTGAGGAAATGTACCATTTTAAGAAAAAAATAAGGTCATTTTGAATTTAAATTACTCCACAAATTGTAGATGTAGTTTTTTGGAGATTGGTGAACCTCTGCCCGTCTTTAATCCTGAAAGACTCCGCCTCTCTAAGATCCTCTTTATACCTAATCATGTTACTGACCTGTTCCCAGTTCACCTCCGGCTGTTTCTTTTTTACTAACTCTTACTTTTCCAGCCTTTTTTTGTCCCCGTCCCAAGTTTTCTGAGACGTGTTTTGACAATCAAATTCAAAATTACCTTTTTTTTTTTGTTTTGTTTTATTTTTTTAAATGGTACATTTCCTCAGTTTAAACATCTGATATGTTTCTGTTCTACTGTGAATAACATACGGGTTTATGAGATTTGCAAGTCATTGCATTCTGTTTTTTATTTACATTTTACACACTGTCCCTAACAAAGATTAAACATTAATCTGGATTAAATCAATGTTTATCTATAAATACAGATACATCTTGTTTTGAAATAATTAAAATTGCTAAAAAAAAAAAAATAATCGATAATTTGAATTCTGGTTTGAGTTTTCAGTAAACTTGGATTCTTTAAATTCAGATTTCAGGGTTTCATTTTAATCTGAGATGGACTAAATTTCCAAAATGGCATATATATCAGTTAAAGAAATGCAAGTTATGCCTGTTTAAAAAACAGAAAGGTTTAAAATTACCCATAATATTTGATCTTGTGTGTAACATTGTTGCTGTTTACATGTTTAGGCTCGTAAATCACGGTGGACCATCAGAATTAATCTAGTAGTGGAACTCAGCTTACTCAAATGAAAACTTAAATTTACACATTCCTGATTAGCTCTGCTTAATCTCATTTCTTAAAATATCTGATGTTCTAGTAAGAAATCTAACATTGCATTAATTCTAGTGTTTGAGACTGTAAAATTGGAAAGCTGAATAAAATGGTTGATTCCTGTATGTATTATAAAATTCCTATAGTGATATAAATTACCTTAAATAAATGGAAATAATGTCATGTTAATGCTGACATGGCATTGGTGGAAGTGTTTAAAACTTTGTTTAGGCTACACACTGGTCCACTGGTGTTTTCTTGGAGAAAAACTAAAATTATATGTTAAAGTTATTGAAAAGCAGTAGGCTGGATCGTCCCCTGCGCTTCAGTCCCGCCTCAGTCCATCACTTCACTGGTTCTGTGGCATATAAAATGGACCAACACCATAATTAAAGCCGTGCGTGAGACCCTGTTTAACACACACACACACATGAACTGTGAGTGTGTGTATAAGCTTGTGTGTTTATAATTTACAATGGCTTGTGTGGAACCTGGAGAAAACAGCACACTTCAGTCTGAACAGCAGCAGGTGAGTAAAGAGAGTGTGTGTGTGTGTGTGTGTGTGTGTGTGTGTGTGTGTGTGTGAGTCCTGATAACAGTACACGCAGAAGGTGCCAATACTTTTGCAATTGCCGGTGTATATGTTAGTAAGCACATTACACTTTTAGATAAAACAGCTCATTGAGGGTTCTGTAGACAGTTCTTATATAATCTTACATATGAAGCTGATGAAGCTTTTAAGGTTCCACATTTAGTGGCTTTGTTTTCCTAAATGAGGAAGAACAAAAACGCTCATTTTTATCCAGCATCGGTCCGTTTCTAATACAGAAATTTGCATTTAATTAATTACATTTTAATTTTACGATAAAATAAAACAATGAAATGAATTATTCATTAATATGAATTGAAATCATAATACTTAGTACACTAGTGTGTTGTTGTTGTTAACCTTAATGGTTCTATGTGGAGTCCTACAAGAAAGTGTTTTCCTATCAGAAATGGTTTTAGGAAGCTAAGAATCCTTAATTATCCAATGAACCCTTAAAAAACCCTTTTGTCTAGAATCGTATCAGAATCAGGGTTCTCACATTAATGGAGAAATAACACAGGTTTAAGAGTGACCTCAATTTATGCTCGAAATATATGAACTAGTTAAGATTAACTGTTTTAACTTATTTTGCCATGTTTGGTGTTTGTATTGATGTGTTTAGAATAAGAATGGTGGACTTCTACTATACTATACTATGCGTGTGTGTGTGTGTGTGTGTGTGTGTGTGTGTGTGTGTGTGTTTACTACTGGACCAGCTGATGTTCCCTTTAAACCAGTTCTGTGTAGTGTTATTGGTGCTGATGTCCAGTGGAGCAAATATATTTCATGACACTTCCTGTACACAGAATTTCCCAGAAGCATCACACCAGTAACTTCTCTTTGCACTCCGAGCATGTTTCTGAAGAGACATTGGTAACACTAGTAAGAAAATTGAAATCGGAAAGTTAAAAAAAAAATCAGCGTGTGACATGAAAAGCAGATCAAACGAAGCTCTTTCATTTCAGATTCACAATCTCCAGGTGAAGCTTTACTCAAATTATAAAACCTCAAATTTACTGTGTGTGTGTTTGTGTGTGTGTGTGTGTGTGTGTGTATATATAACCTTGTTGGACAGAAGTTCGGCTGTACAGAGCAGAGACAGTCTGTGGAGTCCAGCAAAAAGCTCACACGTGAGTGTTTATCACTGTGGTGTAAGAGGAATAAAACACTTGGGCATGTGCAGTTATAGGAAAATAATCAGCTAAAGCGTGGTAACTAACTCTGCTTTTTTTTTCCTGCTAATTTTTTTTGTCAAATTAGATTTATCATAAAAGATTCTTCAGTTGCAGTGGAAAGCTAAATCTGCATTCATTTTTAGCAAAAAAAGTAAAAACTTTTAAGTAAAAAAGAATGTAAGTTAAATGTGCTTGCTATAGAGTGCATCTAATAACTGAGATGATTAAAAAAAGATAAAGTATGGACATGCAAGTTAGTAGAGAAGAATATGTATATCACATTCAGAAACCTTTGAAATATTTTCAATGTTTTAAAAAAATATCTTAACTTGGATTATTTGTGGGTTTTTTTTTTTTTTGTTACTAATAATGATTTAAAACAATAAAAATGAAAACTTATGAAACCCAACAGATGAAATGTCTTGCAAATTACTTTTATTCATTTTTGTCTTGAGGGGATACAAACTTTTGCACTAATCTGTATAAAAAGTGCAAACAGTAGTGATAATAGCTATAACAGATCATTCATAAGAGTGTGTTCAGAGAATATATGTGACACTGAACATTATGTATTATATTACATATAATGTGTATTATAATATATACTTTTATATTAAAGCAAACATCATTTCCATATTTTCCATTTTTCTATATAGTCTTGATCTAAAATCTCATGCAGGAAGTTGTAATTTTGTAAGCTGTCTCTTTTGGTGCATTATGGGTAATTTTGACAGTGTTTGTGCAGGGAAATGGCGGTGGAAGACTTTCCTGATTTGGCACATCGGTGAAGAATGGATCGTCGTCATCCTGTTAGGAATCATCCCAGCATTCTTCAGCTGGGCCATGGACTTTGGCATTGAATTCGGCCTTCACAGTGAGTGTGTGTGTGTGTGTGGGTGTGTGTAAATTCACCGAGCAGTGAGGAACAGGATAATCCCCAAATCATGACCAGAAATAAATGCAGTATTACACAGCAGCAGTATGTATACGAAATATGTTGTTGATTGGACATAATTTGTAGGAGGAGTAGGGAAAAAAAACCCAGTTTTTACAAAATCCAAGATGGTCGACAGGAAGTACATTTGAATTTCAGATGTTGGTGTATGTTCACTTCAACATATTCCAGGGAATTATTGATAAAATTAGCACAAAATCATAACCATATGACTATTATGACCATAAACGTACTTCCAAATGAGGCCCAAATTTGACCTGATGGTGGCGTTAGAGCATTGGCAGCACTTGGCCCAAATTTGGTCAGAATGTTACTTAGGCCCTCTCTAATCAGTGTGCCAAATTTCACAACTTCTTACCAGACAGTTCTATGGGCTGCCATAGACACCTTGACCAGAAGAAGAAGAAGAAAAAGAAAAGGACAAATAACAACAGGGTGCCTACGCATCTTTGTTGCTTGGCCCCCTAATAATAATAAGTAAAGGTAGAATAACAGTACAGTGCTTACCCGCCTTCTGTGCTTGGTCCCCAAATGAATTCGACAAAATATTCACTCAGGTGTCGTGTTCATGCTAACATGGATGCACCTGAAAAAAGTTTTATTCATTCATATTCAAGCAGTTATAATTATAATTAAAGCTTAATGATTAATTCATTAATGACAAATTAATAAAGAATTGTTGTGGGTTTAAGGTTTAAAAATGAATTTCATATAATGCATTAATATTTAGGTATAAGATTATAACTTTTGTAAAAAAAAAAATAATAATAATAAAATAAATAAATAAAAAGTTTTAATGTTAATTAAATACTTTATAATACAATTTTTTTTTAAACATTAAAAAATATAAAATAAATAAAACAAAAAAGTTTTTCACCCAAACCCTAACTGGATCTAGTGTCTTACAAGGCAACCTTGCTTGTAGTCACTGACCTTTGTGTGTGTGTGTGTGTGTGTGTGTGTGTGTGTGTGTGTGTGTTTCTTCATGTAGCTACAAGGGAGTTGTATGAGATGGCACACCATAACATCTTCCTGCAGTATCTGGCCTGGGTTTCTATCCCCATACTGCTGATCTGCTTCGCCACAGTGTTTACTCAATTCGTAGGACCACAAGCTGCAGGTACAGCACACACACACACACACACACACACACACACACTATAAACTCTATATATCTCCATAAAATAAGTGAACTTCATGTATATACATAATGAATTATCTATAGCTTACAGTACATACAAAGTGATGGGAACATTTTGTTTGCGCGGTTGTCATGGTAACCTCAGTATAATAGCAGCCGTTTGATATGATGTTTGTGCATGTTTGTGTGCGCGCATGATTAGTTGTTCTATTATCAAGTTCTGACTAAAATGCATGTAAAACCTCCACAAACACTGCCAAAGTGTGCTGTTATCCAAAAATCAATTACTTTTCCTCTGCCTCGTTATTATTTTCTGACATTTGGTCATTTTTGGATTTTTTTGTAGCCATATATTTGGAGGTATACTTTTTGGATGTGTAGTTATGTGGTGTGTTGTACACATCAATGTCTCTCGCAGGTTCCGGGATCCCAGAGATTAAGTGCATTGTAAAAGGAGTGGAAATTAAAGATCACCTGAGCCTCAACACTCTACTGGCCAAACTGGTGGGTCTGACCTGCGCCCTGGCCAGCGGCATGCCACTAGGAAAAGAGGTACACACACGAACAAAACACATGCTACCACCACATGTAGTATATACAGGGTGCTCCACTAATATAGGCACCGTTTGCCAAGATAACAGCTCTGAGTCTTCTCCTATAATGCCTGATGAGGTTGGAGAATACATGGTGAGGGATCTGAGACCGTTCCTCCGTACAGAATCTCACCAGATCCTTCACATTTCGAGGTCCATGCTGGTGGACTCTCCTCCAACTTGTGGTGATGTAGGTGACTTGATTGTAGTTTTGGAGACGTTCTGACCCCAAGACACAACTAACTTCTGCAGTTCTCCAGCTGTGATCCTTGGAGATTTTTTGGCCACTCGAACCATCCTCTTCACAGTGCGTTGAGATGATATAGACACACGTCCAATTCCAGGTCGATTCATAACATTTCCAGTTGACTGGAACTTCTTAATTATTGCCCCGATGGTGGAAATGGGCGTTTTCAATGCGTGTGCTATTTTCTTATAGACACGCCCCATTGTGTGAAGCTCAACAACCTTTTGCCGCACGTCACAGCTATATTCCTAGGTCTTACCCATTGTTATGAATCACTAAGGGAATTTGGCCTGTGTGTTACCTCATATTTATACCCCTGTGAAACAGGAAGTCATGGTTGAACAATTTCCCGTTCCTAGTCACCCAGGTGTACTAAACAGTTTTTAAATACCAATGGGTAAATACTTCAAATATATTTTTCTCATATGAATACATAGGGGTGCCAATAATTGTTGCACACCTATATTTAACAACGATTTTTTATGGATAAACCTGTGTTGTGTTTACAATTGTTTGATATCCGTGTGTGTGTGTGTGTGTGTGTGTGTGTGTGTGTGGGAAGTGTAGTCTTTTTCGGCCATGTTTGAAGTTGTTGGTGCATTCTCGGAAATGGAATTGCTGGTTGGATGTGATATGACAATAATTGCGTGTAGCTGCAGTGTAATTGCGTGTAGCTTCAGTGTAATTGCGTGTAGCTTCAGTGTAATTGCGTGTAGCTTCAGTGTAATTGCGTGTAGCTTCAGTGTAATTGCGCGTAGCTGCAGTGTAATTGCGTGTAGCTGAAGTGTAATTGTGCGTAGCTGCAGTATAATTGCGTGTAGCTGCAGTGTAATTGCGTGTAGCTGCAGTATAAATGTGTGTACTTGTACGTGTAGCTGTGTGTAGTTGTAGTGTAATTAGTCACATCTTGACTCTCTTTGTATATTTTTTTCTCCAGAGTCCGTTTGTGCACATAGGAAGCATCTGTGCAGCGCAGCTCTGCCGGTTAAGGACATTCATTGGTGGTGTTAAAGAGGTAATCTGTCTCAAAATTATAAAACAAAATAAAATAATTTAAAGCACACAATCACACAAAAGAACAAACTTTATTTGTATTCATATTTAATTTGACAATGTATCTTTCATATCAGAAATGCTCCAAAATGTTACATCTTAATACATTAGTATGGAATTAAAAATACAAATAGTTTGATGATTATTATTTTACAGTTCAGTGTAAATATTTGTACACTCTTAGAATTAAAATATATAAATATAATCACCTGTATCCTCTAGCAGATCACATGACTTCATTATTATTATTATTATTATTATTATTATTATACACTATTGTTTATATTAGGTAGATGATGTCTGTGTGTATGTGTGTATAAAATCCAGAGCAAGTCTCAGGGCATCGAACTGCTTATTGCTGGTTCTGCTGTTGGACTTGCCTGCTGCTTCAACTCACCCATCGGAGGTGAGAACGAACTTCGGAAGTGTGTGTGTTTTGTGTATCGTTGTGAGTTAGAGATGTAAGGAAATGCTCATGGCTGTATATTTTTGTTGAAAATGTGTGTTGCAGGTATTCTGTATGGTATTGAAGTGGCCACGTCATTCTTCATGGTCCGCTGTTACTGGAAATCTTATGTTGCTGCTACCATCAGCGCCTTTGTCTTCAGAATCCTGCCTGTGTGGAGTGGATATAATGGTGTGTGTGTGTGTGTTATTATTTATACCCCTTCTATTCTGTTCTGCATTAGCTCACACTTTGTAGATTTTATACGAATATATCATCTAAAACATTTCTGTATTACTAAACTTCATCTCTGTTATTTTCCGTATAAATAATATAAACATCATCTCTGAAACAGAAATATGAATTTGTGTGATAGTTTTTCAGAGAAACTAGTTGTTGGAGAAATATATTTTATTACATTTTTATTTTTCCCAATACTACTACTACTACTACTACTACTACTACTACTAATAATAATAATAATGATTGTTTCTTTACAGAAACTATTATACCTCTGTTTAACACCTCTTTCCGTCTGGAATTTCCCTACGAACTCCATGAGTTGCTGGCCTTCACCATCCTTGGGTAAATCACCATGTGACATTTATGACCATGAGCTAAAATTAAGTGCGAAAAAAATATTAAAAAATGAGATAATACCAGACACAACAACAACAATCATCATCATCATCATCATCATCATCATCATCATCATCATCATCATAATAATAATAATAATAATAATAATAATAATACAATATCCAGTGCAACTAGATTTCTATTTTTGCCCCCAAAAATGTATTTATGTTAATGAAATTTTCACAAATTTTATGGTTTATTATAAGAATAAAATGAACAATTACTAAATAAATGTTATGTTTCTTGCCATAATATTTCCATTAGGATTGTTACCGCTAAAATAAACATCAGGTTATTCAATGTGTGTGTTTTTAAAGTAAATGTTACTATTATTTTGGTCTAAAATGTCATTTCTCCTGTTTGTCTGTAGGATTCTGAGTGGGCTTTTTGGAGCGTTTTTTGTGTTCATGAACAGTGTGATGGTGCGTTTCATCAGGGGCCCTCGACCCATCAGCAGGTTCCTCGCCAAGACGTGAGTGGTTTAGCCGAATTCCAATACTAGCATATCCAGGTTTGCACAACAGGAAGACAAATGTGGAAGCTTAGAAATGTGGGGAAAAGAGTTTTCTAGAATAAAATATTTAGTTGTTTTTTATCAATACTTGATAGGAATACCAATCTTGCCTTCCATAATACAGGGTGTGAATTATGGTGAAGATCGGAGAGTGTAAAATGTGTGTGTGTGTGTGTGTGTGTGTGTGTGTGTGTGTGTGTGGTTTTATTGCACCATGTGTTAGGGGGTCAAGACATATACAGGAGCACACTTAGTTTTTTCCTCTTGCATTCTAAAACTGAGATATGAAGTTCCAATTTCCAACATATTCCAGTCAATTTGATACACAGTGCCCTCCAATAATATTGGCACCCTTGGTAAATATGAGCGATGTGAAGTACATCACACTGAACTCGACTTACAGAGATCTGCAGAACCTCCTGCTCACAAAGCTCAGAACCATCCCCTTGGTGAAGTCTGAAGGTACCTCCACCCTTCCACCATGGACACGCATCTAATATACAGTGTCCTCCACTAATATTGGCACTCTTGGTAAATATGAACAAAGAAGGCTGTGAAAAATTATCTTTATTGTTTAACCTTTTGATCTTTTGTTAAAAAAAAATTCACAAAAATGCTTTGCTCTCTTGGATATCAAACAATATCAAACACAACACAGGTTTATCAAAAAAAAATCTTTGTTAAATATAGGTGTGCAACAATTATTGGCACCCCTATGTATTCATATGAGAAAAATATATCTGAAGTATTTTCCCATTGATATTTGAATTTTTTTAGTACACCTGGGTGACTAGGAACAGGAAATTGTTCAACCATGACTTCCTGTTTCACAAGGGTATAAATATGAGGTAGCACATAGGCCAAATTCCCTTAGTCATTCATAACAATGGGTAAGAGCAAGGAATATAGCTGTGATGTGCAGCAAAAGGTTGTTGAGCTTCACACAATGGGAATCAAGGTACTGCCATGACCATCCCAGTCCCCTGACCTGAACCCCATAGAAAACCTGTGGGGTGAACTGAAGAGGAGAGTCCACCAGCGTGGACCTCGAAATGTGAAGGATCTGGAGAGGTTCTGTATGGAGGAACGGTCTCAGGGGCGCACGGTGGCTTAGTGGTTCGCACGTTCGCCTCACACCCGCCAGGGTCGGGGGTTCGATTCCCACCGTGGTGCTGTGTGTGTGGAGTTTGCATGTTCTCCCCGTGCTGCCGGGGTTTCCTCCGGGTACTCCAGTTTCCTCCCCCAGTCCAAAGACATGCATGGTAGGCTGTCATATTGGCGTGTCTAAAGTGTCTGTAGTGTATGAATGGGTGTGTGAGTGTGTATGTGATTGTGACCTGTGATGGATTGGCACCCTGTCCAGGGTGTACCCCGCCTTGTGCCCGATGCTCCCTGGGATAGGCTCCAGGTTATCCTGAAAAGGATAAGCGGTATTGAAGATGGATGGATGGATGGAACGGTCTCAGATCCCTCGCCATGTATTCTCCAACCTCATCAGGCGTTATAGGAGAAGACTCAGAGCTGTTATCTTGGCAAAGGGAGCTAGCACAACGTATTGACTAAAAGGGTGCCATTAATTGTTGCACACCTATATTTAACAAAGATTTTTCTTTTGATAAAACAATGTTTTGTATGCAATTGTTTGATACCCACGAGAGCATTTTGTGAATTACTTTTTAACAAAAAATTAAACGGTTAAACAATAAAGACAATTTTTCCCAGCCTTTTTTGTTCATATTTACCAAGGGTGCCAATATTACTGGAGGGCTCTGTATATATTTACATTTACGTAAGCCCTGAGTTATCACAGTACACAACTGTTTTTATGGAGATACTAGAGATCCAGATCCTTTCTGCCTCTGGATGGAGCTCAAATCTTCTCTAATTCCAGACTGCTGGGACTACGGCTGCTCCTAAGGCCATACAGACTTCATATAAATCCATAATGAACTTTTTCACACTATCTGTTGTTACCCAGATGAGGATGGGTTCCCTTCTGAGTCGGGTTCCTCTCAAGGTTTCTTCCTCTTAAAACATCTTAGGGAGTTTTTCCTTGCCACCGTCGCCACTCAGTGGCTTACTCAGTTGGGATAAATTTGCACCTTTAATATCTGTATACCATGTTGATATTTCTGTAAAGCTGCTTTGAGACAATGTCTATTGTAAAAAGCGCTATACAAATAAAATAAATAAAAATAAATAAACAACTGCAACAACTGTTTTATACTGTTGTCTTTCAAACTGTTGTATGATTCAAACTATTAAAGCAGTTCAAATGCTTTAGCGGGAGGCCATGTCAGGTTTCTTTATCATACAATTAGTCAATTTATCGTTTTAATAAAATTATTTGTAATGAACCATAGTTTGCTAAACACCAATTATGTTTTTAAATGTCAATAATTTCAGAGTATTTCATTTTCCTACTGTACATTTATACATCACTGGGTTTTTTTTTGGATTTGAAAATGGCATAAGTTCTCCTCCTGAAGTTTACAATCATGTATTCTTCCTTCAGACCAATCTAGCAAATCTTACTTTGGCTAATACACTATGACAAGGGTAGATGGAGAAAGAAGTTCAGTGAGAGCATATGTGTGTGTGTGTGTGTGTGTGTGTGTGTGTGTGTGTTTGTAGCCGTGTGCTGTACCCTGCAATTGTCACACTGATCACCGCCACTTTGACCTTTCCTCCTGGATTTGGACAGTTCATGGCAGGCGAGGTAACACACACACACACACACACACACACAGAGACAAACATAACCATCCATCCATCCATATTCTGTACCACTTATCCTACACAGGGTCCCGGGGGAGCCTGGAGCTCATCCCAGGGAACTCGGGGAACATACTGGATGGGGTGCCAACCCATTACAGGGCACAATCGCGCACACACATACACACACACACACACACACACACACACACATTATGGACAGTTTTGAAATGCCAATCAGCCTACAGCGCATGTTTTTAGACTGGGGAAGGAAACTGGAATACCCCGAGGGAACCCTAAGCACAGGGAGAACGTGCAAACTCCGCGCACACAGGGCGGAGGCAGGATTCGAACCCCCAACCCCGGAGGTGCCAAGCAAACGGGCTAACCACTACGACAGCATATGGCATCACTTCCTGCTTGCCTCTCTTCACTTCCTGTACAGCTCACCCAGAGGGAAACTCTACTTGCACTTTTTGACAACTACACCTGGTCCAAACATCTCGAAGGCGACCATTTTGATCACTCTGACAATTCTGTGGCGTGGAAACACCCCCAGGTCAGCGTCTTCGTCACGCTCACCATGTCCTTAATCATGAAGGTCAGGATGAAAAACACTTTTTAAATGAATATTTAAATCATTCCAACAGATTTATTACTAGTCAGAGAATCCAGCTTAAAGGTTAAAGCTGAATATTTGTGTACAGTTCTTCATGTCGGCAGTGGCCATCTCTATGCCAGTCCCCGGTGGAGCTTTTGTACCTGCTTTTGTTATCGGTGAGTGGATTTACGGCATGTGCACGTAGTCCATATACGAATATTGAGTTTTGTTCTGTTCTGGTCAGATTTGTGTTTGTAGATTGGCAGAATATGTTCCTGTGCTTAAGTTTAAGCTTGATTGACACAATTGGACCGATAGATCACTAGCTGTATTATTTGCTATGATGAAATCGTTAGGAACTTATAAAAATATCAGAAAGTATAACAAAGTGATAAAGTGGACGTGTGCGTGTGTGTGTGTGTGAGATTAGGTGCAGGTCTCGGCCGATTGGTTGGTGAGGTGGCAGCTGTCGTTCTACCTGAAGGAGTTCATTCAAACGGCACGGTTTACTCTTTAATACCTGGAAGCTATGCTGTAGCAGGTAACGCACCAAAAAAAACCCCATGCATGATCAAGTGATCAAGGTTCTTGTCTCTTGAATGGCAGCATTGTGTACTTTCTTTTGTTTGTGTGTAGGAGCAGCAGCGATGTCTGGTGCAGCCACTCACACCATCTCTACAGCCATGATTGTGTTCGAATTGACCGGGCAGATCAACTTCCTTTTCCCAATATTATTTTCTGTTATAGTGGCTAATATCGTAGCCCAAAGTCTGCAGCCGTCACTGTACGATTCGCTCATACGCATCCGGAAACTTCCGTATCCTGTAGACCTCAGCTGGGACCACGAGGAGTGAGTGTCCATCAGGATCTGTTCATCTTTATTAGCTCTCATCTATTATCTTTATCTTTTGAGCATATGTAAATTACTAATGAGTTCACAGCACAGCTGATTCCAATTTAGCCACGCCCACAAAAGTCCATAAAAGGCAAAGCTCATAGAAAGCTGAAAATGGCAAAATGACGACTAAACGTAAATATATCTAAATATAGTGGTGCATGCTTACGAATTTGTTTCTTTCAAGAGGAACTACTTTATCAAACTTATGACATTCTTTCTGCTACAATTGCACTGAAGGCAGAGTCTAGGTGGGCGGGGTCTGTAGGAATGAAAAGAAGAAAATAAGTTGTTATTGTCAAATAAGTCAGCCTTCTTAAGGTTCTAGCTTTCTGAGAACATACAGTCTGTTTGTCACTGTTTAGAAACTCTAAAATCAGTGTGGAAGACATCATGGTGAAGGATATGAAGTACATCACACTGAACTCGACTTACAGAGATCTGCAGAACCTCCTGCTCACAAAGCTCAGAACCATCCCCTTGGTGAAGTCTGAAGGTACCTCCACCCTTCCACCATGGACACGCATCTAATATACAGTGTCCTCCACTAATATTGGCACTCTTGGTAAATATGAATATGTCTTTATTGTTTAACCGTTTGATCTTTTGCTAAAAAAAATCACAAAAAATACTCTGCTCTCAAGGATATCAAACAACTGCAAACAACGTACAGGTTTATCCAAAAAAAAAAAAAAAAAAAATTGTTAAATATATGTGTGCCACAATTATTGGCAACCCTTTTAGTCAATACTTTGTGCTAGCTCCCTTTGCCAAGATAACAGCTCTGAGACTTCTCCTATAACGCCTGATGAGGTTGGAGAATACATGGCGAGAGATCTGAGACCGTTCCTCCATACAGAATCTCTCCAGATCCTTCACATTTCGAGGTCCATTTTTGTGTTGATTTTGATGTATGTTTTGGATCACTGTCCTGCTGGAAGATGCAACCACGGCCCATTTGAAGCTTTCTGGCAGAGGCAGTCAGGTTTTCATTTAATATCTGTTGATATTTGATCGAGTCCATGATGCCATGTATCCTAACAAAACGTCCAGGTCCTCTGGCAGAAAAACAGCCCCAAAACATTAAAGGTCCACCTCCATATTTAACCGTGGGCATGAGGTACTTTTCCTTGGTCTTACCCATTGTAATGAATGACTAAGGGAATTTGGCCTTATATTTATTCCCCTGTGAAACAGGAAGTCATGAATGAACAATTTCCTGTTCCTAATCACCCAGGTGTACTAAAAGAATGTAAAATATTAAACGGGAATATACTTCAAATATATTTTTATCATATTAATTCATAGGGGTGCCATTAATTGTGGCACACCTATATGTAACAAAGATTTTTTTTTGATAAACCTGTGTTGTGTTTGCAATTGTTTGATATCCATGAGAGCAGAGTACTTTTGTGATTTTTTTTTTTTTAAACAAAAGATCAAAAGGTTAAACAATAAAGAAATTTCACAGCCTTCTTTGCTCACATTGACCAAGGGTGCCAATATTAATGGAGGGCTTTGTACATCCTGCAATCACAGTTTAAAATCAGTGATGGCTTGGTGGTTCTCAGATTCTCTCTTTTTGCCTTCCCCAGAATCAAAGATATTACTGGGGTGTATTGAGCAAGCTCAGTTGCAGGTGCTGCTGTCCCATCAGCTCAGTCGCATGCGGAGACTCAAACACCTCCGTCAGCAAGCGCAGAACATGGATGAAAAGGAGCTCAGGAGTGCGGTAAGGGAGGCGGGGTTGAACATAAACACAAACACAAAGTGCCTACACCTTCCGTATGCCATTCAGTGTGTGGTTTGTTTTCAGGTAGACCTGTATGCCTTTGTTGTGTTTGTCCAGTAATAGTTAATCAAGGGGACTGGACTGGACAAATCTTCATGTTTTTGTTCTTTAATGACTCTAGGATGTGCATTTGCTTAGACGTACTACTAGAAATTCATTATACAGGCTTCCACCACCTTAGGAAGTATGTCGCAATAATACAGTGCTGTTTTTGTGTACCTTCCTCTAAAATAGTTTTCTATCTTCAAAGGAAATACAACATAAAACAAATGCAACCTACGTAAACACACAAGACCATTTTTATTTTTTTTACCGAAGAAAAAAAAAGGATCCATCAGCTATCACCCGTGTGAAAAACTAATTACCGCCTTAATCTTAAAATCTGGTTGTTCCACCTTTAGCAACTGCAACCAAACATTTCCAATAACTGGAGATCAGTCTTTCACAGCACTGTGGTGGAATTTTGGCCCATTCTTCTTTGCGGAACTGCTTTAGTTCAGCCACACTGGAGTGTTGTCAAAGTCCTTAAACAGGCTTGAATAGTCCCCTCCAAGGTGGACCTACTTCTACGCTTTGGATCATTGTCTCACTGCATAATCCAGTTGTGCTTGAGATTCAACTTACGGACTGAAGCCCGGACATTCTCCTTTAGGATTTTCTGGTAGAGAGCAGAATTCATGTTTTCCTCAATTACTGCAAGTTGTCCAGGACCTGAAGCAGTAAAGCATCCCCACACCATCACACTGCCTCCACCATGCTTGACTGTAGGTATGATGTTCTTTTTGTGGAATTCTGTGTCTGGTTTATGCCAGATGTAACGGGACCCCTGTCTTCCAAACAATTCCACTTTCGACTCATCAGTCCACAGAACATTCTCCCAAAAGGTTTGAGGATCATCAAGGTGTGTTTTGGTGAAATTCAGTCGAGTCTTAATGTTCTTCTGGGTTAGCAGTGGTTTTCACCTCGCCACTCTTCCATGGACGCCATTTTTCCCCAGTGTCTTTCTGATAGTGGAGTCATGAACAGTGACCTTTATTGATGTAAGAGAGGCCTGTAGGTCCTTTGATATCGTCCTTGGCGCTTTTGTGACTTGCTGGATGAGTCGTCGCTGTGCTCTTGGAGGAGTTTTGGAAGGTCGGACACTTCTGTGAAGGTTCACTACTGTTCAGAGTTTTTCCATTTGGAGATAACGGCTCTCACTGTGGTTCTTTGGAGTCCCAGAGCCTTTGAAATAGCTTTGTAACCCTTCCCAGGCTGATGTATTTCAATCACCTTCTTCCTCATCAGTTCTGGAATTTCTTTAAATTTTGGCATGGTGTGTTACTGGGTAAGACCTTTTAACCAACTCCATGCTAATAACATTACCATTTAATAACTGTCTTGTGTTTACTCAGGTTGCCTTGGTTTTATCTGAGATTTTGTTTTAATTTCTGAATCAAATTAGTATGAGATAGACGATAACAGAAGAAATCAGGATACTTTTTCACATCACTGTAAGTTGGTATATTGATGTATGAAGGCTTGAAGGACTGTATGAATGACTTTTTGTTTACTTCCCCATTCTACCCCTACCAAACAACCTGCTTCTGTTCTGAGAAAAACATGCTTTAGGCTTTCAAAAGCAAGAATCTGTCGCTAAAGTCTTCACAGATGTCTTTTGCCTTTACATTAGCAACAACTGTTGTTGCCTGAGAAAGAAATGAAGTAAAAATACTTGAAAATAGCAGACTTGCTGTGTGAAGAGTCACCTATTAGCCCACTGAAACAATCAACGAAAGGTGTTTGTATCCTCATTATAACTTTGCATGAACAAACTCATCCAGGAATAAAAAGCTGAAAAATGCAATATAAGGACACTGATCTAAACTCCTAACGTTTTGTGAATGTCTTTCAGACTTCTGTAGATGGACAATCCCACTTGTTACAGAGAGGTACAACACAAGACAGTGTCGCACATTCTACAGGCACAAACAAACCCATTAGTATGGGAAAAGTACATAAGGACCTCTACTATACAATCATAACACAGCAATCGCACAAACTTTCTAAAGCTGATTCTTCTTTCTCGTACTGACACACACAAGTACTACTGGCAGTTGCTCAAGGTAGAGCACAATTGCCCCATGAATCCGGGTTCCACGGCCACCAATGAAAGGGGGACATCAAAGCATAGCAGAGGTTGGCTGGTGATTGGGGCTTTTTGCTGGCAAGTTTCTCTTCCGATCATTGCTTTGGACTCATTGTGCTTCCTAACCTTTATGTAGGGTTTGTCCTGTGCACCAAGTTTGGAGTATCGTTAAGGTGGTAGTGCCCAAACCTCTAAAATGTACTTCCAACCGGAAGCAAGTTTGGTATACTGTGAAGACAGTAGTGTCCAAACAGCTCCTGGTCTACAATGTGTAGTTCTAAGCTGACGCTACTTTGGGGTTCTGTTCAGCCAGTTGGAGAACTGTTGGCTTAAAATTTGTTGCCCCAATCTAAATCTAGTCCTTGTATGAGCGATCTTCAGGGATAAAAAAGGCTACTTTTTTTGTCTCTGTAAATCTGAGCTGCATGCCAGAAAGAAACCGAAATGCAGCTTTGCATTGCACTTGATGCTCAGGAGAACCTTGAAGTAAGGGATCTTGACGGTGTTCCTTTTTTTTTTTTTTTTTTTTTTTTTTTTTTTTAAAATAGGGCCTTTCTTGAGTCTTTCCACTTCATTCCTAGTCCATCTACGTGGGTGTTGGATGATGGTACTGATTGCCATGCAGCTGGTGTAAATTCTTTAGCAAGTGGTGTTTCTCAAATCAGTCATGATAACGATTATATCCACCGACCTCCAAATCATGTAACTACCATTTCTAATGTCTTGCTTAGGTTGCCAAGATTCAGAAATTACCTTCAAGAGCCTCTTCTGTGCCCATTCTAGAGTGGACATAGAGGTAAGACTGCTCTCATGTCCAGCTCGAATCTCCTTCAGCCAGTCACATTACATTTCATCTTTTCTGATTGATTTCCAAATGCTTTGAAAAAGCAGGAATACCAATGGTTTCTTTCCATCTAGGAGGATCCAGAGGTAGAAGACACCATGACCATGCCAGAGGTGACAACTCAATACATGCCATGTACACACCTTTATGTACACACCGAGGAAAGTTCGCACATTCGGAGCTGTACATTTTAATTAACTGCTTAGACTTTTTCTACTCAAACCTTTGGTACTTTGTACCACATGTAGTCGTTGTTACAAAGCAGAAGGGACTAGTTGAGATTACAAGAATAAGAATATAAAAGCAACAACAATAATAATAAAAAGAACAATAAGGAACGATTCAAAATAAATAAATAAATCACCCATGTGTGTATCCCTGTGACTGGGTAAAGATCATCAGGTGGGAAGAGCAACAGCTTGATGAAAAAGTCAACTTCAACCTCTGCAAGATTGACCCTGCATCTGTACAGATAGTAGAACGAACCTCACTGCAAAAGGTGGGTGAAAATCAGTGGGCTATTAAACATCGGCATCAGTCATTTCACTTTGAAGATCACATCTTTATTCCTCCATCTTTAGACCCATAACATCTTGTCCATGATGGGTTTGGACCATGCTTACGTCACCAACGTTGGGAGGCTCGTAGGAGTAGTGTCACGTCAGGAGGTGAGAAAAGGGCATGTCTGGGTTTCTGGGAATTGCTCATCTTAGATATGTGAGGGACTTTTCCAGTTTCAGACCCTTGTAGTCTTTGAGACCAGGTAGAACCTGCTGTTCAAGTATCCCAAAAGACTTTTTCGGAAACTCCAAGGTCATGCCAAAGAGTCATGACTTCACAGTGTTTTCTCTGCTGTGTCATAGCTACGGAAGGGCTTTGAGACTTCGGTGAAGAAGTGCGGAGCCAAAACACACCCCCCAATGTCCAGCTTCAGAGAGAGCAGAACCAGATTCAGGAAGACGGCAACACCAGAGGCCACAGAGCTCCACAAACTTCTGGGCAGCCAAAACAGCCTGAACCAGATGAGTTCAATGTGAAGGAGGTTCACGTGGGGACCGATCGGCAAACACGAAAAGGCCAGACTGTTAGGTAAAGGGGGCCACTAGGGCTGCATGCTGGACAAAAAGATGCGATACATTACTGCTGAAGCATTTTACTGTTTGAATGTGATCCTAAACCTGAAAACCAAACATTTTTGCTACTATTAGGTTTATTCAACAACAGATAACATTACTTCTCACAAAGCGCAAGAACCATCATCAAGATTCCATCGTTCTCACATCTTAACGATGGAATTTTTTGTTTATGCCCAGCTAATACAGTTAGTCTGAATCCCAGACGACCTCCTATTCACTAGCTAGGATAGAACAGAATCGGGCTGTATATTCGACGTAGTACATGTAGCAGCAAAAATACATTCCAGGCTTGAAATATTTGCTTGAGCAAAAGTAAAAACTGATCGTACAGGTACAATTTGTTTGAAAAGTTACTAAACGTAATGGGGTCATGCTACATGACATAACATTTGGGATTCAGATGGTTATCGCATTTAAAAATTGAACTACAAACTACCAAATCCTAATTACAGATGATGAAAATCTTCTAAAATCATGCAGCCCTAGAGCCAACTTTAGCATGTGTGTAAAAAAACAATACAATGCTTTTGTTGTTCGTAATTTGTATTTGATCTGAGCAAGAAAACATCATACTTACCCGTTACTTCTGAATCAGGATTTTTAGCATTCAGAGTGAAGTCAATTTGACGTTATTCAGTCTGTACAGGATTTTGCAGATTTTTTTTTTTTTTTTTTTTTTTTTTTTTTTTTTATGACTGTTGCGTCCAGAAACGCTCGATTTTGCTGCGGGGTTTTTCATAATTTGCAATCTACAGTTTCTAGTTACATTTATACAGCGCTTTTCTAGACACTCAAAGCTCTTTACATTGTATGGGGGAAATCTCAACCACCACTAGTGTGTAGCATCCACCTGGATGATGCGATGGCAGCCATAGTGCAGAAGAACTCCCACCACACACCAGCTATTAGTGGAGAGAGTGATGTAGCCAATTCAGAGATGGAGGTTATTAGGGGGTCGTGATAGGGAAGGGCCAATGGGGGAATTTCGCCAGGACACCGGGGTTACACCCGTACTCTTTGGTAGGGGTATAACCCTGTGTTAAGTGTTGTGTCCTAGGATTTTTATCATGAACACAGAGAACCAGGACCTCGATTTAACGTCTCATACTCGTTTTTAGAGTATAGTGTCCCCGTCACAATACCGTTGTATTCGGCCCCACGCAGACCACAGGGTGAGCTACTTTAGTTTCCCCCAGGAGGTCTCCCACCCTTCGCTTCGGTGGGACACCACGGGAGAACTGCAGGTTGATTTGCAGTGATGTTTTTTGGTAAACGAGACCTTTTAGCCGTACTCATGTCGATACGTGAATCGAAGAGGGCTTTGGCTGAATGCACTTTGTCATGACGTCACGTGGTGTGTTTTGGCCCAAATCTGCTGAAAATCTGTGGTAACTTTGATAATTGACAAGCTCCTCAGAATATCGCGGAGTTTTCTTGATTTTGCGTTCATTTCTGAGATTGTAAAATCCTGGAGGGACTGATTATTGCAAATGATGACCAATTGGACAATAAATACTCATGCTCCTACCTTAACACTCGTGTCCTGTTCTTCTTTCTAAGGGTCCCATATTTGGACCAACCAAATAAATCGCAACAATAGTTTCCAATTATTTAAAAAATTGAAAAACACAGTATCTTTGTGATGAAAAGAAAAACTGAAGTGCAAAACATATTGGGGGGAGAAATGTCTTAACATATTAGCAACGTTTCAGAGTTTAAGACGTGAAAAGAGGACCTCAATTCTTGTAATTACAGTTGTGCCCAAAAGTTTACATACCCCTTGTAGAATCTATAAACTCTTAATACCTTTAACAAAATAGGAGGGATCATAAAAATCCCATGTTTATTTAGTTCTGTCCTGAATAAACTATTTCACATAACAGGTGTTTACATATCGTCTACAAGACTATAGCCGAATTCATAAAAATTACCCTGTTCAAAAGTTTACACACCCTTGCTTATTAATACCGCGTGTCGTTACCTGGATGATCAGCGACTGTGTTTACGTTTTGTGAGAGTTGCTCACGAGTCCCTTGTTTGTCCTGAGCAGTTAATCTGCCCACTGTTCTTCAGAAAAATCCTCCATGTCCTGCACATTCTTTACGAAAGAACCACGATACATTAAGAGCCAGGGAGGGGGGTGTAAACTTTCAAAGAGGATGATCGGTGAAAATTGTTTGTTATTTTGTTTAAAGATCAAAATATTTTTCTTCATTTAGTACTCAACTTCTGAAACTACACAAGATATTTACATGTTTCCCAGGAGACAAAATAATAAAGATTTTTATGATCCCTCTTATTTTGTTAAACGTATTCAGCTTTTGCAGATTCTACAAGGGGTATGTAAACTTTTGGGCACAGCTGTAAATATTTTATAAAGCAAAGTGAAATGTTTCCAAAAAGGCTGTAATCAATAAACCTGACACTGAATATAGGAACTGACAGAGAGGATCAAAAGAAAAGGAAAAACAATGATAATGAAACATAATTAAAGTTAGCATTTTTTTTTTATTATTGAAAAGTTTAAACAAAAACAATCAAAAAAAACAAAATATTTACAGGACTCTCCTGAAATGTGTTATGGTAGCCGGAAACAGATTTTCACACCGTTTGTACTGTTTTTGTCTTCCTTTTTTAAAAAAAAAAAAAAAAAAAAAAAAAAAGTATTTATTTATTTATTTATTTATTTAACACTTTTGCATCTTTTACGGTAAATCAGTTATTTTTTTTCTGTTTTAGTATTGATTGTATTTTATAAAATGCACTACACGATTCACACAGATTCAGTAAACCAGCTTTTTTGTCCTCGTTTTTTTTTTTTTTTTTTTTTTTTTTTTTTTTTTTTAAAACAAGTGGACAAAAGTTAAAACAGACAAGTTCAGGGTGGTGGTTAGTGTAACTCCACCCCCTCAGCAGCAGCAGCAGCAAAAAAAGGTCAAAGTTCACCTTCCATCCTTTTTTTTTTTTTTTTTTTTTTGCATCACGCAGAGCTGTCAGGAAGCAGTTCGTTCCCCACTTTTAAACCCCACAATCACAGCTCTAGATTTTGCTTTTTTTTGTCCTGTTTAACAAAATCAAGGGGGAGGGGGGGGGATTCTTTTTTTTAAATCAACACAGCACTTCATTCTCCAAGGCAGAGTAGAGTTTCTCTCAACCTGACATTCGAAGAGTTTCAAAAAATATAGAGCTCTGAGCAGCTTTCGATAAATCATGCTGTTGTAGCAACACATCATAGGCGAAGAGTGTGAGATTTAGTGACACCGAGTTGATTTCAAAAACTACTGAAGCGATAACGGAACAAGATCTCCAGATTTCTTTATCCTCTCTGTGATTTTTTTTTTTATAAACAGCTTCGGCTCAAAAAAAACATTCATTAGCATAAAACCAGGAAAAAACGAAGAAGAAGAAAGAAAAGAAAAAAAAAAAAAACACGATTTTTTTGCGCTTTCAAAACTGCATCTTGTTTCAACTTCAGGAAGATTGTAAAATTGTGAAAGGAGCCAAAGCTTTAGCTGTTGTCTGATTCGTCCTCGGCCTCGCGGAGCCAAGTGAAAAAGGCGGTGACTGATTTGAGGGCGACGCCCTTTCCTTGTTGCTCGGCTGGATCTTTGCTCGACTCCCACTTGTAGAAGCCGTCCTCCTTAATGATGTCCTCGTCATAGAGCACGTCGAAAAACATCCGCAGCAAGTCTAAACACACGTGCAAAAAAAACCAAACATTAGCTACTTAACAAGTAAGTTATTCCAACATTCCTCCCTTGACTAAACTTTAACAATGTAAAAAAAATCCTTACATTTATTACACAGATTTAAGGTGGGCGGGACCAACATTGGATAATGCGTGTATAAGCTCCTCCCTCCATAATCTGATGTCAGTCATTCTACGTCCACACACACTCGCTACGCTGGTCTGCTCAGATCTAATGCTGCATCCACGAGGACGGGGAAAACTTCCTGTTATTCCGACTCAAGTGTTCGAACGTGACCTTTTTGGAATTTTTATTTGTTTTACTAGATTCTAAAAGTGGCAGTAGAAACTAGGATTAGCACGTCGTTGCGTTCAAGTTAAACGTTAGAATGATGTCTTTCTTGAATACAATACAATACTGTATACAACTGAAGTGGGTGAAATTTGTCACCAGGTGGGAACGCAAATCGGGAAGATAAACTAGAATTCTTATTCCCTCCTTATATTTCCTGCTTCCTTGGAAACACAGCTAATTTATTTATTTATTTATTTATTTTTAAATGCATGCGGTCGCCTCACTTCTAGGTTTGGTTGGAAAAAAATCCCAAAGCCGCCAAAATTCCCCACTTGTCCCAGTGTGAATATCAATCAAGTGTACTCATTAGAGTATTAGGCCACGCCCATTAGGTGTTGCGTGCATTTCCGCACGCTGTACAGAGACACACTCACTTGGCGGCTGCTCCATCTGAACCATGAGGCTCTGTAACGCGTAGAGCGCCTGCAGCTCCTTCTGCTCGTCCTTAATGTAGCGCTGGAGCAGCTTGGCCCTCTGGGAAATCTCTTTCGAGTCCACTTTATACGGGGTCTCGCCTGTTTGCAGGAAGAGAGAGAGAGAGAGAGAGAGAGAGAGAGAGATACGTTTAAAAATGCAAAATTTGTAGCAGTCTGGAGGTTTGTGTGCATTACTAATCAGGCTAGAAAAGAAGGATTTATTACACGACTCACAAATGATAGCAGCCTGACACACGGAGGTCATCAGAGCTCGCACGAAGGTGTTCGATGAAGCCTGCTGCTCGTCCAGGTTCGCCTGATAAGACAGCAAAGTGACATCAGTCCATCTGTATACGCACACGTATACGCAAACTTACACACGCACGTACCTCCACCCAGTTGTATATGCGGTTGTTGTCAGATTTGTCCTGCAGCAGTTGGTCCAACTGTTTGGAGATCTCTTCCATACTCAGAGATTTCCTACTGCTACCAACTTTCACACACTCCTCACCCAGTGTGTAGTCCACTCCCTACACACACAACTTTAAAAGTTTTACTTTTCCAGTTGAACATTAGAGGTTTGAGGATATGAGGATGTAAACAATGATAGAACAACCGAAGATGTGAAGGGATGAGTGGACAGAGGGAACAAGGGAGGTAAGCGATTTTAAAAATTTTTTAATCAAACCTTCTCGGTCACAAACTTGTTGACATCTTCATCCTCAGACAGGAAATCCTTCCAGCTAAGCCCCGCCTCCCTCCACATAGCGCCGACCTTCTTATGGCTCTGCAAACATACAGAAAAGTGTTTATATTGTTGCTATACGTCTCTATTCACTGACACACAGACACACACACACGGGACATACCATTCCTTTGCAGAGCAGGGTGAGGATGTGTGCTAGAAGAGCTCCAGCTTTGCCGATAGGTACCAGAGGCTTAGACACTTCCCTGTGGGTCAGAAGTCACCAATGAACATAATGCTGTTGATTTTCATGCTGCACGCTCAGTTACTCGGTTATTCGGTTCTGTGAAGACAGGTGGCGCTGCGTGACTCACCTGAAGAGCGGGCCCATGGGAATCCCACCTTCATGCAGTATGGGAGTGATCAGCTCAGCCAGGTAAACCCAGATATGTGGCACGTCAATGGCCATGTCCTCAGCCACCTCCAGCACCTCCATCAGCCTGAACGAACACGCACGCGCACACACACACACACACACACGTGCATTAATTAATAAAGTAAACTTTTACCATCAACATCATTAACACACAAGCTCTACAACAGACTGCATTTATGCATTACACTTTCTTTTTCCCCACACATTCTGATTCTGGTGTATTTCTGAGGACCTGTGAGGACTATTATCGCCTCTAAAACACACATATGAGAAGACCATAAACTTACATCTGGGGACTTGTGAGGACTTGTCTCGAAAATATAAAAACCTGCAAAAACTCCACAAATCACTAATCACACACTATGTCTTGATATCCTTCTGAGGACCTTCCACTGATAATTACTATTAACGTGTCTAAACATTACTACACTGCAGCTCCATTTTCTACCCTAACAATAACCTCAATTAGCAAAAAAAAAAAAAAAAAAAAAAGGAAATCTTTTGGCTCTTTTAGCTTTCTAAATAAAAGCTGCTTTTTTGGCAAAAATCCAGCAGACCAGCCAAATGTCCCATTCCTATCCTTGTTGGGAAATTGGGTCCTCACGAAGATATAAAACCATGTCCCCAGACAGACAGACTCACACACCCTTTGTAGTATTGCTGTGTGGACAGCGTTCCAGCTTTGACCAGTTGGTGCAGTAGTAAGCCCATATGCTCTCTGGTGATGGTGCTGCGCTCCAGAGTCGACTCGATTCCTGTCCTCACAAACACATCGAGCAGCGATGCGGAGTTCAGCTCGCTCACACATTGCAGCGCCTCCTGCAGGACAGCACCACACGCGGGCACACGCACGCGCACACACACACACCGTGTTATGGTTCCAGCCTTCATGCAACACTTCAGAAATGGAAAAGCGTGTGTACTTTTGTTTTTCCTTCTTAAAACATTTCGTCTGTAGCTGCTGCAGTGAAATTGTCCTCTTTTGAATAATATCTGTATAATAGTAGTGTTTTACATTGCCGTTTGTGAGCTCACTGCATCGTTTTTTTTTTTCCTTTCCTAAATCAGTCTCTACCTCTATTAAAAGTACCATCTACCCTAATATCTAGTAACATCAACAATCATCAAAACACAATGCAACGACTGAAAAATATCTATAGGTGGAGCTGGCTAGTTCATTTAACATTTAAGATGGTGTTTATTTGCATTGTCTAGCTGGTTAATGCTAGCTAACAAACTGGTCTGGCATCGCGTTCGTTTTTAATGCTACACCAGGTTTGCTTTTGTGTTGCAAAACAGTAGCAAGCTGCAAAATGACAAAATAAAACAGTTGTTAGCGGATTCGTTAAACGTCAGGCTTGTTAGTGATCTATGCACCTCCATAGGTGCACAGACAAATCCAATGCACCTCCAGAGACCAATTTTGATCAAAGAAAAACCCTGGGGTGTGTGTGCGCACATGTGTGTGTGTGTGTGGGTGTGTGTACCTTCATGTCATTGATGTGTAAGTACTCCTCGATGATGGCAGTGGCTTTTTTCTCGAGTTCCTCAGGGCTTAGAGCCGGTTTAGACGGCGCAGATGTTGGTGTGGAGACAGGTTCTCTTTTCACTACACACACAGTTGAATCTTTTATATTATGAATAAATGAATAAAGTGCTGACTGTGGTGAGTGTACTGACCACTGTCTTTGCTGGGTGCCCGTTCTCGCTCCCTCTCTCGTTCACGCTCTCTCGCTCGTTCCCGCTCATCAGTCATGCTGGCGACTCGACGCACCGTCTCGGCCGGTCTCTGCTCCCACTCGTCTTTCTCTCGGCTGAAGCTGCGCTTACTGATGGCGGGTCGGTTTCGGTCCGAACCACGTTCGAGACGGTCACCACGCTCTCGACTCGAGCCGCTCCTGTTCACGTGTGTCAGAGAGAAAAGAAAGGCTGATTAAAGAAATAGAAACGCCCTCATATCACTGAGCTACTCCTTTAACAGAAAATGAGAAGCATGAGAGAAGGTATGGAGGGTAAAGGAAAAGCGTGCCCTCCGACCTTTGTGGCACTCTCCTGTCTGTGTCCATGTTGGAGGAAGATGATGAGGAGGAGGAAGGAGGCTGCTGGAGGGCGGAGAAGCGATTCAGTGTGCTTGGACGGCTCGAGTCTTGAGCTGCAAACACACACACACGCACACAGACACACACACACACAGTGTATTTAGTAATTGCATAGAAAGAGTTTCTTAGGTAGTATACTACATTTTTAATTTGTGAACTAGCAAACAGAATGAAGTTATGTAGTTGCAATCAAAAAAAATTATTTTTCTTTGTCTATCGTTGAGACTTCTATAATGATTAGAACTCTCAAACTTTTTTGCCAACTGTCAGCTACATAAACCTCAACTGAAACTTTACTGGTTGTGTTTACATTTATAACATGATTTATCCAGCTGTTTATCTACCTGGGAAAAAAAAATATATATAAATATATATATTATATAAATACTATAAATAATTCTATCCATACTTTTCCTTCTCACGGTAGCTCAAAGGATTTAAAAATAATAATAAAGTAATATTATGGTAGAAATATATATCTTTAAAGGATAATGAAAATATAAAATACACAAACGGAACAATAATAAAATGCATAAAAACAATAAACTAATGTTTTAATAGAAGATTAAAAAAACCATAATAAAATTAAATAAAGATAAAAAAACAACATATATAATGAGTAGAGCAGTGGTCTTAAAATGAAACTTTGTGGAACTAATCAACTAAATCAACAATCATCTACTCAGTTACTGAGTTAATACAAAATATTTAATGTGCATTAGCACTGCGCCTCAGTCTCTGTGGAAATACAATTAAAAACACATATCTAGTGCCCAACATGCCATTAACACACACACACACACACACATGGAACTCACCACCATCACTGGGTTTAGCCCCTGAGCCTCCACTGCTCCCTCTGCCCCAGCTGCCCCATGATCCTTTGCCACCAGGGGCAAGTAGCTGGTTGTT
>NC_071271.1:1237574-1255074 GCF_023375685.1 Ictalurus furcatus
TAAATTATGCTAACGAAGTATGCAAATGAAAGCTATGCATCCAAACAGAATTTACATTTGGCATGCAATTTAATTATACCACAGGCAAAATATGGCTTTAAAACAGGTTTTGGGTGACTTTAAATATGACACACCTACTGAACTCTGTCTGTCTGTGTGTGTGTCTGTGTGTGTGTGCGCGTGTGTGCAGGATGTACCTTATCCAGTACCACATCACTGATGTGTGGTAGCCCCTCTGGTTTGTGCATGCTAGCACTGATGAACTGAAAGCCCAGCAGAAACTTTCGGTCATATTTCTTCTTCTCCTCAGGGTTCAGAGGTTTCCACTGTTCTGTGAGGATCAGACAAGAACAAACTCCATCACACACACACACACACCATGCTTTTACAAGAATTTCACTTCGACTATAACCGGACTCAAATATTTTCATTTATACAAAAAAAAAAAAAAAAGTGTTATGTATTTTTTATTATTAAACGAATGGACGGGTTTTATTAACACACCCTCTTTGTACTGGTATTTCTGCTCAGTGGGCGTGGCTGGTGCAGGACTCGTCGGCGGTTGGATGTTTTCAGCATCGAGCTTATCCTCCTTCTCCTCCCATGTCTCCTCCACTTCTTCTGCAGGGGGTGGAGCTACAGGGGCAGGCTCAGCCTGCTCTGATTTTACCGGGGCCATGGCCTCTGGCTTTGGTGGTGGTGGCTAATATGAAGGGGGGGATGGGGTGGCAGGGAATTATGACATTCATTTTTATTATTTGTCAGCACGTATGCAGACATCCACTTCAACACACACACACACACACACACACACACACAAACCCACACACACACACCTCTTTAAAGGCATCCAGCACATCACCAGTCTCCTTCTTGTTTAAGTCCTTCAACTTCCTCTTCTTCTTTGGCACAGAAACAGCTGAAAGGAGAAATTAAGAAGGGTTATGTAAGGACAAGCAACGCAATTATCATCATCATCACACAAAAGCAAATCGCTACTAGCTTGCAAAATTTCTTGAATCTTTCAAAAAAAAATTTAAAACTTGCATGTACCTTGCATAGTGCTCTCCGGAGCCGTTGTTGGTGGAGGGGGCGTGTCTACTCGGTCAGGAGCAGGAGGAGGCGTGGCTTTAGCAGCAACACACACAGGTGCAGGGGGACTTGGGGTTTCCTTGACGATTGGTTCTGGGATCTCCATAGTAACAGGACAAGGCTCCTCGACAACAGTTTCTTTTACAATAGGCTCGTTGGTTAATGTGGCAACTGGAGAAGGCGTCTCCTTTACAACCAGAGTCTCCAGGATAACTGGAGCGGGGGTTACCTTGGCAACTGGTGCAGGGATCTCTTTGACAGCTGATGAGGTGGTATCCTTGGCAACACCAGACAGGGTTTCTGTGACAACAGGAGTGGAAATCTCAGCGACGACCGGAGTGGGCGTCGGCTTAAGAGCTGGCATTTCTTTGACACTCGGGACACAAGATTCCTTGATGGCTGGAAGTGGCGCCGTCTCGCTGACGACCTGAGCGGGGGTTTCCCTGACGACAGGAGGAGCAGTTTTGGTAGTCCGTGTTGAGCATTCCTCGATAATGGGTGGAGCCTCTTTGTTGACGTCAGGCTCGGCAAGAGGGCTGACGTCCCTGTTGGCGTCTGCAGTTAAACCGTTTACAAGTTGCAGCTCCTCTGGCTGTGCGATTGGAGACTCCAGTGCTGGCTCCGCCCCTAAAACAGGAAGATGAATAGACACCGCTGCTGGCTCCACCCCATTCTCAGTAGAACCGTTAATGTTTGAAGGAACCTCTCCTGATGAGGACTTTGGCTCCTGCTGTTTTGCATCTTTGGGTTGCGTGGCTTCTTCCATGCCAGGAAGCAGGGCATCAACAGTGTCACTGATTGGGCTAGTGGGAGGCGGGGTGGGCGGAGCATCTGGGATAGGGCTTTCCCCTGGGGGAATGGGGAACTCTAGGGACACTACAGGCTGTACCCTGTCATCTATAAAGACAGAAAACAGCCAAAAACGGACTGAATGTCAAAGCAAGTGTTTCTGCACCAAATTGTAAAGAAATACGAGAAAAATGTGGTAGAAGGATCGGTTTTTGGGGACACGGGCAGCGAGAATTGTCTTCTGCAAAGAGCCCTGGAGATCTAAGGCAAAGAAAAGCAGCTGTCTTTATACCATGCACTGGCAGGAATCACGCCATGTTCATTTATTTATTTAGTTAGTTCACTGTCCCTAATATTTGAGTTTGACCTGGCAAATACATTTCTTATAGGAGCCATATTATTGCGTTTACATTTCGTCATTGCCCTCCTACACAAACATGATGGACGGTAAACTGGATTGAGGGATCTGCTGAGCAATCTCAGCTTGCGATATCAATGGCTTGGCTTTTGCTCAATTCGCCGTTCGTGTTACGCGTCATTAGTTTCAAGACAAATTTCAAACACGTTTAAAACCCCAATCGGCCTCTGGGACAGCTTGGCAGACTGAGAAAAGAACGTCCGGGTTAAAAATCATGCCGTGTCCATTCGAATAAAGAAAGGAAGAAAGACACGCGGGCTGAAAATGAATAATGAGAGATACGATTAAAGCAAAGACTGAAACTTAAAGCAGACGGTAGTGAGACTACGTGGCACAAGAGTGAGAAACCTACCAGCTGGACACTACATAGCATGTGTGTGTGTGTGTTTAATCACGACCAAAAGGTAGAAAAAAAAAAAAAAAGAAAAAGAAAAAAAGTGTATTCACCCGTCGATACTCTTCTTACCTGCTCTGGCTGCTGTGACAGAAGGTGTGGCTTTCTCACCATTAGACTCTGTGATGGCTCCGCCCTCTGACATGGGTAGAGCCGACTGGATAAGAGGAGAAAATGATCAATTAAAACACGTGTGTGTCCATTTTGTGGATGGCACTGAATGACGAATTTGACAGTGTGAAAACATTTCAGTGGCTCTGAAAAGCGTTAATTAAAATTTTTTTAATGGAAATTTCTTAGTAATGAAAGAGCGTGTTACCTGTGGAGGCGTAGGTGTGGAGGCGCTGCGGCCCCCGGACATGATCTCCTCCGTGATGTCTCTGCCTCCTTGATTAGGGTCTCGTATCCTTATCTGAGTGAAAAAAAACTGCATTAACGTTTCTCACATGCAGGCTTTAAAACAAGGAAAAAATAGAGAGAGAGAGAGAGAACAAGTGATAGTTAAGAAAGAAAAAAAAAGAGGTGGTTAAGGAATGCTGAGGAGTTGAGCGAATCCAGTCGCATTCTCTCTCTCTCTCTCACACACACACACACACACACTCTCTTTAGACTTTTCTCTGACTGTAGGTAGAACTACACACACACACACACACACACACAGACAGTGAAATCCAGCAGCTGTTTGTCCATCTTACCTAACTCGAGTGTGTGAAAAGCTTGATGCAATCGAGTTCACACACACACACACACAAGCCAGCACATTTGCTAGCAGCGCTAAAGGCCCGAAGGCCTGTCTAGTCCTGGAGCCCGAGTCCAAACCCAGTCCGTACACTCTGTACACGCACACGCCCACACCAACACCTAAATGCGAACACACACCCCGGGCCTTCTAGCTCTCTCACATGCGCACACACACGCACACACATGCACGTAGAGAAAAAGTGTGTGTAGAGAGAGAGAGAGAGAGAGAGAGAGAGAGAGAGAGAGAGAGAGAGGCCTTGTGAAATGAGTGCAGTGGAATGTGTACACACCCACTGAGCGAGAGACAGACACAGACAGAGAGAGAAAAAGAGAGAGAGAGACAAATATGGGGAGGATATTCCCCTTCCGGGACTGAGAGGGGGTGGGAAAGGGAGTCGAGCCACGTGGAGCTGCTGAGCTGTGCTGACTGACTTCTCTCTCGCTCTCTCTCACACTCACACACACACACACACACACACACACGCCACAGATAGCAAAGCCTAGAATGGCAGCATGACTGTGCAGTATCATGACAGCTAACAGCTAAAGGTGTGTGTGCGCTTTGTTCATAAAGTTAACTAACCACACACACACGCGTGCGCACACACACACACACACACACATACATACATTCACACACACATACACACTCCCTGTTGCTCACTCTTTTTGCCCCAGTCTTCCACCCTGCTCTGTCATTCTCCTCTTCCTTCCTTCTCCTTCGTCTTGTTCCGCTGCGTTAGCTAAAAGACTTGCTAACACACTATGGGCAGCGTGCAGGAGGGGTTGGCTTGCAGTACTGTGAGCGTCCAGCGAGTCAAAGTTCACCCCGTTAAACGTCTACCAGCTGCACGCCCCCATAAACACCAGACTCGTATGACTAACAGGACTAGAGCTGCGGTTTACTCTAGAATTTAACAAAACTACATCGGAGACTTCCAATTTTCAGCAAAGAAACAGCAACCATGCAGAAATTTTATTAAACTAGATCGGCGAAACATTATGATAGAAATGAGCAAACCACAGATTTGCCATCCAGAGCAGTAAGGGTACTATTAAGATCAAAGACAAGAGCAGAAATATTATTAAAGATCAAGGAAGAAAGCAGTAAAAAGACATCAAAGACTAGACTAGTACTATTACTATACACCGAAGACTCCAGTAGTAAAATTACTAGAGATCAAACATGATGGTAGTAAAATGATGAGATCTACTCTAGAGCATTAATATCGGTCAAGACCAAAGACTAGAGCATTAATATCGGTCCAGACCAAAGACTAGAGCATTAATATCGGTCCAGACCAAAGACTAGAGCATTAATATCGGTCCAGACCAAAGACTAGAGCATTAATATCGATCCAGACCAAAGACTAGAGCATTAATATCGGTCCAGATCAAAGACTAGAGCATTAATATCGGTCCAGATCAAAGACTAGAGCATTAATATCGGTCCAGACCAAAGACTAGAGCATTAATATCGGTCCAGACCAAAGACTAGAGCATTAATATCGGTCCAGACCAAAGACTAGAGCATTAATATCGGTCCAGATCAAAGACTAGAGCATTAATATTGGTCCAGACCAAAGACTAGAGCATTAATATTGGTTTACAAAGACTATATATTATAAAGACTAGACTAGACTATAAAGATTATAAAGACTAGAGCATTAATATTGGTCCAGATCAAAGACTAGAGCACACTCTATTTTTACTCTATATTTACTTCATTCATATTACTTTCATGTCCTTCCAATTCTAGCACAGAACTCAGCTCCTCTCCTGTGAACTTTGCCCAATTTAACCCTAATCACAACACAACCACACCACTGTCTACATCAATCACATTCCTGACTGCAAAACTTTGAGAAATAAAAAAACAAAGATATTTTAACACGTGCAGTGATGTTTCTATGAAATACTTGTGTTTCTCTTTAGCAGAACAGCAGATGATGACGAGCGCTCACCTGTTTGCGTTCTCGTTTGGCCGGTGCTGCGTGCTGTGGAGGGGGCGGGGCTTGCTGTTGCTGGGGGGCAGGGTTTATTAAGACAGGTGCCGGGGCTACAGGAGGCGTGAATTGGGGCTGGGCGGGGTAGTACGCTCCAGCTACAACACAACACACACAAACTTTATTTTAAAAAAAAATGAAAAAATTAAATGATCAATTTATTCCATCAAGGGTCCATTAAGCTTTTAGAATAAAGTTTCAAAAGGTACATCAGGTGCCAGTAAGGTCAAACGATATATTTTAAATCATTGGTAAGGTTCATTAGATTTATGTTTTCAGAGATATACACATACAGATATACACACACACACACTAAACATATAAAGAGACAGTAGCCACACCAGCGACAAGGGAAAAATTTCTATATGGTACCTTTGTTTCTGAGAGTTTAATGATAAAGCAGTGCTCACTCAATGCCATAAAACATTTTCTTTGCCTTTAAGAATTTTTCCCTCACATTTAACAAGAAATGTACATATTACATAATTAAACGTACATGTTGAGGTAAAGTTTCATTTGGCTTTGATATTTGTTGAACAGGGAACCAGAGTTTATGGGAAATAAATATCAGTCTGTAAATACAGTCCATGCGAAATCAGATTAAAGCATGATGCATACTGATGCTGTGAAATTTATAAAACATAGTGTGATCTAAATATTTGGCCGTTTGCCCATTATTATTGTGAAGGAAAAAAAGAAAAAAAAATCCCCAAATCCAACTTCTGAAAGTGTCTCTTTATTTCTGTATTTTCTCTGTCTCATACACACTCATGACCTGCTGCTGTGGAGGAGCGAGAACTCAAGCCTAAATATAGTCATAATCACACACGGGACGAAGGAGAGAGAAAGAGGGAGGGAGAGAGAGTGAGAGAGAGGAACACGCACACACAGAGAGAGAGAGAAACAGAGACAAAGATGAGAGAGAGAGATAGACACAGAGAGAAATACAGAGACCAAGAGAGAGAGAGAGAGAATTTTTGGGAGGAGTGACCTGGAGTCAGAGAAAAGAGGGAGCAGACGAAGTGACAGGACAAGTGAACGAGTAGAAAACTTATACACACGGGGACATACCATCAGTACTGCTGCTGGACGCTCTATTCCCCATTGTCCCTCCTCTCCTCTTTTCTCCTGTCCTTCCCTCACTCTTTTTCTTACTTCCACAGCTAGCCCAACTATTCCCTTTCTCTTTTCTGCTCTTCTTTTCCCTCTCTGCCTCAGTTAGTCCTGAGTGATCCACCAGGAGTGAGATTTGATCTACACGGATGAGTGGGCTGGCATTTTTTGCAGTGTGTGTGTGTATGTGTGTGTGTTTGTCCCTCAGCAACATGATAAAAATAACTCCACGTGAATGTGTGCACGCATTTACATGCTCATCATACCGACTGCCTTTTGACTGACAAGCTTTAATTTAATCTTGAGAATCTGAAAAATGGCAGCGCACGGCACCCCCTGGTGGCCTGGAGGGTAGTGCAAGTCACACAATCATACAAATAAAACCCTTTTTTTTCCCTTTTTAAATACAAAGTCTACCTCCATATAAACACACAAATCTATAAGAATAATTAAGATCCAGGTACTCTACTTTTTGGCATGTTTTACCTAGGTTTAACCTATTATTATAAGGTTTATTTTATAGAGTGCCTTTAAAAGCAGCGTCTCAAAGTGCTATACACAAAATAAGCAGTACATAGAAAAATAAAAAATTAAAGTAAACATCAGCAAGCAAATGCTAGTCTAAAAAAGTATGTCTTGAATTGAGCTTTAAAAAGGTCATAGGTTCAAGAGGAAGACTGTAGGAGCATAGACAGAAAAAGCCCTGTCACCCATAGATTTTAAGCGTGTTTGTGTTAACAGATTAACCGATTACACTGAGGAGCGCAGTCTGAGATTTGGGGTGTAAGGGATTAATAAAGCAGATAAATGATGAGGAACCAAGCCACGTAATGCTTTGTATGTCAGCATCAGAATTTTAAAATGGACACGGAACCTGACTGGGAGCCAGTGTAAGGACTCCAGAACAGGAGTAATATGATTGCATGTCCTGGTCCCAGTCAGGATCCTGGCAGCAGAGTTTTGTAAACATTGAAGCTTAGCGAGTGTGGATTTAGAAACGCCGGCTAAAACGGCGTTACAGTAATCTATATGAGAGACAATACATCAGTTTATCAGCTTTTCAGCCAGAGAGAAGTTTAGCACAGGGTGCAGTCTCGCTATATTTCTGAGGTGAAAGAAGGATGCTTTAACAGTGCTCTGAACAAAACAATCAAATGTAAGACTGGTATCAAAAATTACTCCAAGGTTCCTCAACTTACTTTGGGTCTCTAGAACAGAGCCATCAACCCACAGAGACAGTGGAGCAGCTTTGAGAATTTGCTGACGGGAACCTATAAGCATAACTTCGGTTTTCCCGCTGTTCAGGCACAGAAAGTTATTCATCCATGTTTTTATCTCAGAAATACATTCGGAAAGAAAAACATCAACATCATTTTTCACCAGATTTTGAGTGAAAGTAGATTTGGGTATCGTCAGCATAAAAGTGATAACGGAGGCCGAGAGATCGCAGCAGATGCCCAAGTGGAGATACATAAATACTGAAAAGTAAAGGGCCTAAAACTGATCCCTGAGGAACACCAGTGAGCACAGAGCTAGTGTCAGACCTGTAGCCACCCACAGAAATAAACTGGGAACGGTCAGTAAAATAGGATTTAAACCAGTTTAAAACTGTCCCTGACACACCAAATACATTTTCAAGGCAGGTAAGGAAAAGACCATGATCCACAGTAGGCAGCTCTAAGATCAAGAAAAAAAGAGAATGAAAGTAGTGCCAGAATCAGAGACCATCAATAAGTCATTGGTAACTTTAACCAATGCCGTTTCAGTGCTGTGAAGTTTACGAAAACCTGACTGAAGGGGTTCAAAGAGGTTATTAATTATAACACAATTAAGAGGCAACAACATGCTCGAGTATTTTAGCCAAAATCAGAAGATTTGAGATGGGACGAAAATTGTTAAAATATCCCAGGGCAGCATTTTCTTTTTTTTGGCACAGTTGTTACAACAGCAACGTTTAACGCTGCCGGAACGACTCCAGTCTCCAATGATTCATTTATAATGCTGAGGATAGCAGGGCAGCAAACATCGAAGCACGATTTAAATAGGTTTGTGGGAATTGGATCCAGCAAGCAAGTGGTTGATTTCATGCTGGATTCCTCCCTTGTGAGAGCTTAGAATCAAGCAGGGAGAAATGAGTGAAAGAAACACCAGTGAACCCAGATGGACGAAGGAGTGAAGGGGCAGAGTCAGGTGTGACAGGAATTTCTTTGTGAACATTATCAATCTTAGAATTAAAAAACTGAAGAAAAAAATTGCATAGCTGCTGAGAAACAGGCAAGGTGGTAACAGCATTAACTTGAAGCAATCTGTTTATGGTTTGGAACAAGTGTCTGGGATTATTTTGATTGTTTACAATAGTCTGAGAGAAGTAAGAGGATCTTTCAGTCTCCATTAATGCTCGGTAATCACCCAGAAGATCCTCCCACGCTTGATTATAGACATTCAAGCCAGTAAGACGCCATTTACGCTCCATTTTCCAACAAGCAGCCTTTCTAGAACGCAGATTGTCATTATACCAGGGAGCAGAGCGGGAGAATGTGACCTTACGTGACCTTAGAGGAGCAAAAGAGCAGAATTTAACTGCAGGACTTTCTCCTCCAGCGATGAGGGATGAAGATCGCTTAAAGTGGAAACAACCGAATCGGAGAAAACTGTCCGATCAACAGACTTCCACTTCCGGAAGGGTACTGTTCGGATGGTAGGCTCACATGGATGATACAGTTCCAGATTAAAAAAAGACAGCTGAATGATCAGACAGTCCAGTGTCAATAGATGAAAACTGAGATACAAACCAGCCGTTTGCAATCACGAGATCCAGCGTGTGGCCCTTGTTATGAGTCGGGTCAGTTACAAACTGTGTGAAGCTAAAACAATCAAGTAGCGACAGGAATTCCTTAACCGCCACAGAGTCACTCCGGTCCACATGAATGTTAAAATCACCCACAATTAGAAGTCTGTCAAACTTCATTCTCAACACTGACAGGAAATCAGCAAACTCTGACATAAAAACTGTATGTGTCTTAGCCTTAGGTGGTTTATAGACTGTAGCGGTAATGGTGGATATAGGAGCGGAAATACTCAAGACCAGGCATTCAAATTATGGAAACTGGGGAACGGACAGAGAGCTCATGCTGAACTTCAGGTTGTAAACCACAATAATGCCAGATGACCTCGGGAGGTCAAATACTCCAAAGCCCGCTGGAGTGATCTGGTTAAACAGGAGTCCATCATTTTCTTTAGGTCAGGTTTCCGTTAAACAACAAGTCCAGCTTTTTAATCTGTAAGAAAATCCGATAAAAGCAGCTCCTTGTTATTCACGTAGCGGGCATTAACTAATGTGGCACAGGCCTGGCTCTGAAGCGGAGACAACATTCTCAACGCGGGGAGCCCATATTAAATTACAGTGATCAACACCAGTATTGAGCAGTTTGTTAGTCTCATGTCGACAGGTAGAGACAAATATGCTAGGAGAGAATGAGACAGCAAAACTGCACCTCAAACCCCGATGGACATATGGTTTAGGACGTAGCAATCCAGCGTCTCCAGAGTTTGTAAGAGTCTTTGGCTAGACAATAAGAGCTCTGTTTTATATTCAGAAGCTGGCGTGTAGTGTACCTTAGGGCCATGGTCAGTAAGTGCACATACACAGCCGATCCAAAGCGTCGATTTCCCAAAGCGCACTGTGAGCTCAAAATCGTAGAATCCACATGCGCAGTCGGACCGAGACCTTGATTCCCTGTTGCACGCTGCAGGTTATTCCGGGTGGAACAGAGAAGTAATTTCCTAGTAATTTTGAATCTCTTGAGTGAAGAAAACACTAAAATGCCTACCATTCAAAATAAAATTCAAAAATAACTTAATTGAATCCTTAATACAACCAATCCACTGTGTCGCTATGCAAAGACTCAAATGCATGCCAATGTAGAACTGGCCTCAAACTAAGCACCACTGTGTGCGTGTGTGTATGTGCGTGTGTGTGTGCGCGTGTGTGTATACGCACCGTACTCAGCTGGACTGCTTCCAGGATAAAAGTTTGGAGACCCAGCGACCTGGTACTGCTGAGGAGACACATACGAGGGGCGGTACTGAAAGAAAAAAGAAAAAGAAAAAAAGATGATAAGTTTTGATTTGTTAGCACCAGAAAAGAATCTCTCTGTTCTCAGACGTTTCATAACTAGCCTCACCTGCAGAAGGCGAGCGCCTCGTTTAGTTCATTTTTTTCATTATTTCATGATACGGTTTTTTCTACAGGTTCTACAGTACCAGACTCGTTTAAATTGCCTATCGATCATAATATATGCACCTTGCCATGCTACCGCATCAAACGTACATTCACGTCAGAGAATCAATTTTCTTATTTAATTATCAGTAACCTCCCCGAGTTATCAACCATGATTGGATCACCGTCTGATCCCAAAGACCTTGATCAGGCGACTGAATGCTCAGAGTCAACGTTCCGCTACACGCTAGATAAGGTAGCTCCACAGAAAAAATAATAATAATGAGAGAGAAAAAGTTAGCACCCTGGTATAACGATCACACACGCACACCTTAAAACAGAGCAGTCGACAAATCTGCAGTATTTCAGACAGCTTGGAAGGAGAGCCTGCTGAACTATATAAAATCTCTTAGTGCTGCTAGATCAGTCCGTTTCTCCACTTTAACTGAAGATAACAAAACTAATCCTAGGTTCTCATTTAATACTGTAGCAAAATTAACTAGGAATAAAACTCAAATGTATCAGTTGTGGATTTAGACCTCATCATAGCACAGAGACAGCGTTAGTTAAAGTAGTAAATGACCTACTACTGGCCTCTGATCAGGGTTGTGTCTCGCTGCTTGTGTTACTCGACCTTAGTGCAGCTTTTGATACTATAGATCATACTATTCTCCTTGATAGATTAGAAAATGTTGTTGGCATTAAGGGAACAGTCCTCTCCTGGCTCAGGTTTTATCTGACCGATCAGTATCAGTTCGTAGATGTAAATGGAGACATCTCTGTGCATACTGAGGCAAGTTTGGAGTTCCACAAGGTTCTGTTTTAGGCCCACTGCTTTTTACTTTATATATGCTACCTCTGGGTCACATTATTCGTAAACATGGAATTATCTTCCACTGTTATGCTGATGAGACACAGCTGTATGTTTCAGCGAAGCCAGAGGACAGACAGCAGCTTAGTAAAGTTGAGGAATGTGTAAAGGACATTAGACGTTGGATGATTATTAACTTCCTTTTACTTAATTCTGATAAGACAGAAGAACTTGTACTAGGACCGCGTGTAGCTAGAAGTAATCTTTCTGATCTCACAGTAACTCTGGATGGACTTTCTGTTTCATCATGTGCAGCAGTTAAAGACCTTGGAGTGATTGTTGACTGCAGTCTATCATTTGATGCTCATGTAGATTATATTACTAGGATAGTCTACTTTCACCTCAGAAATGTTGCTAAGATAAGAAATATATTGTCACTACACGATGCAGAAATATTAGTTCATGCTTTCGTCACCTCTAGACTAGATTACTGTAATGCCTTACTGTCTGGATGTTCCAGTAGGAGCATAAACAAGCTCCAGTTAGTCCAGAATGCAGCTGCTAGTGTCCTAACTAGAACCAGAAGATACGACACATCACCCCGATCTTACCCACACTGCATTGGCTCCCAGTGAAATTAATAATAAATACGTTTTAATTATAAATACTACTATTGACCTAAAAAGCCCTGAATAGTCCCGTGCCACAGCACCTGAGTGAACTTCTGGTCTTTTATGATCCTGATGACGTGCTTCTGGTTGGAGTTCTTATCTATTAGAAGTCACATGCTGCTGCTGAGGATGTCCCCACATGATGCAGCCTAAAGATCACTGAGATTATTGAGGATGGTTCTACTTAAAACCATAAAGATGGGTTTGGACCTCAATTCATATGAGCAGTTGTGCTGTGATGGCATCAGGACTATAATTGCTATGATAGATTTAGGACTGTAATTGCCACAAACAGTTCTGCATTCACTTTTACACTGTAACGAATTTCCTGGTTACACAACTGCACTATTTGAGCGTGTAGTATTAGCACATTTATAGAAGGGATTTATTTATAATCGTACTATCTGGTGTTACCCAGATGAGGACGGGTTCCCTTTTGAGTCTGGTTCCTCAAGGTTTCCTCTTCATATCGTCTCAGGGAGTTTTTCCTTGCCATCGTCGCCTCTGGCTGCTCATTAGGGACAGATTCATACATTTAAAATCTATATTCTGAATTTATATATTTCTGTAAAGCTCCTTTGGGACAATGTCCATTGTTAAAAACTCTATACAAATAAAACTGAATTGAATATTAGACTTTGTTTTCTAATCTTGATTGGGCCTAGAGTTTATCCTTGAGGCACTCCAAATTTTAAAGAAATAACAATTGCAAATAAATATAAGAATATAAACTAGTCTCAGCTCAGTATTATGATATCGGACACAATGAAACGGTATTAGCATTAAACACAGGGATTAATATCAGGACTCACCTGACCAGGAATGTAGTAGGCGGGCCCCTGTGAGTTAGGAAAGCTGATTGTCTGCGATGGGATCATCATCATCTGGGAGCCTGGCTGGAAGACGTGAGAGGTGTGTGTCCCGTGTGGTGGAGGGATGGGCCGGGGGGCGGAGCTTGCCTGGGCTCGGGCCGGGTTTGTGGGTAATGCAGGCCGAACTGGGTAGTACGGCTAAAATGAGAGGTATTACACCTTTTAGAATCAATTTGCACTACTAATCAAGAACTTCAGAGTTGTTCTGTATTCATCTAAAAGAACACTGAAACCTGGCTGAATTCACAAGAACACGCATCCATCAGATGGAGCATAATGTTCATGAACAGGTGTTTGTTATCTGCCAACACCAAGGAACAAGTACTGTTTAACATAGTCACCGATTCTTTTACACACATAATTTAACTGACTTTTTAAAATGCACATGATTCTTTAAACACACCTGATTTCTTGATCGATTCTTTAATGAATCAGATTCTTTAATTGAATCTTGAATAATTCTGATTCTTGATTCTTTAATGTGCTTGGTGCTTTAACTGATTCTTTAACACACCTGATACTTTAATGTACCTGAATTTTTAATTGATGATTTAATGCATCTGATTCTTAACTGATTCTTTAGTGCATCTGATTCTTTAATGAGCTAGACGTCTTAACCGATTCATTAATGCACCTGACGCCATTTGATTCTTGAATGCACTTTATTCAGTAATGGATCTGATTCTTTAATTGATTTGTTAATGCCTCTGATTATTTAATGTATCTGGTACCTTAACTGATTCTTTAATGTGACTGACTCTTTACTGAGTCTGATTCTTTAATGTACCAGACACTCTAATTCAGTCTTTGATGCAACTGATTCTTCAATTGATTCCTTAATGCAAACAATTTTTAAATTGATTAATTACTGCTCCTGATTCTTTAATTAACACACATGCTTCTTTAACTGATTCTTTAATGCATCTGAATCTTTAATTGATTCCTTAACACATGACACAATTTGATTCTTAAATGCACCTTATTCTTTAACTGATTCATTCATTTATCTGATTATTTAATGCAACATAATGTACCTGATTATTTACTGCACCTGATTTCCTAATAAATTCCTTAATGCACCTTATTCTCTAACTGAATCGTTAATGTAACCTACACTCTAATTGATTCTTTAACGCACCTGATACTTTAACTGATTCATTTCCGCTCCTGATTCTTTAATTAACGCACCTTTAACTGATTCTTTAACTGACTCTTTAATGCACCTGCACGGTGACATACCTGTCGGGTAGGGGCTGTGGGGTTCATTGGAGGAGGAGTGGGCGTGGCAAAAACCATAGATGGGGGTGGAGTGGGTGAGAAGTTAGGCTAGAGATGAGAAACAGGAAGTGGATTACACTGCAGTATAGGGTGAATCTATTTAAAACTGATCTATGTTAGATGCATTCTGTTATAAGAAAATAAAACCTCACAGGTATCTTCTTTACCTGGGGCAGGTTAGGGGAGGGTGCAGGGAGGGGTGAGGAGGACAGGGGTCCTGGTACTTTATTCATTTCATCTGGATCCACGTCCAGGTCAGGCTCAGTCTCCTACTGAGAAATTCTATAGAGAGAGACAGAGAGAAATTAAAAACAAAAATATTAAACACAAACATTAATGATAACAGGTGTATATCTGAGCCATCTGGACTCAATCAGCATTTTCTTCCAATTTATTTGTAGCAAAATGACAATAAAAGGTAGCTAAACAGAATAGTAATAATAATGCCTTAAGGTTGTGTCAGAATTAGCGTAATTACATGATGACAACTCAGTTTCATTAGATCAGATTGAGAAATGATCCGAGTACATCAGCAGCCATCTGACGATTGCATAATGTCGAAATATACTTGGGAACCTCCTACACACACACACACACACACACACACACACACGATTCAAATCACATGTGGCCCTGTTTGGGAACTGGAAGATGAACGCTGCGTGCTCTGTCGAGACCTTTGGCTCCACAGCCATGACATACCAGCATGAGCGTGAACTCAGGAGGGGAGTTTGTCCATCATGTGTCAGTAATCAGTTATAAACACTAACACAAACACTGCATCTGCAACACAATCATCTTATTCGGTTTACCGCGCGATAAACGGTTAAAGGTGGGGTTTTGAACTGGACGTGAAGGCCATGATTTATTTTTAGCTCTCTTTACCTTTTCTTTTTTTCCCCCCACAAACTATTTACATGCAAAACTAACAATTACAATGACAATAATCCAATAAAGAAAAGAAGAGAAAAAAAAAAGTCATTTAACTTGTTTTACTCTTTTAATTAAACATTACTTTGTTTTGTTTTTTTTGGAAGTGCATGTGTCTCAGTGCTCGCAGAACTGAAGTGCACAAGCCTATTACATACGACAGAAAACAACGCATCAAGACGTGTTTATTTGAGTCGTGATGCAGAGAGGGGGATAAGCGTGATGCTCCTCCAAAATACTAACAGCACGATGTGCGTATCTACGACATGTCCGGATCAGAACCCGGAAACACGACAACACACCGTGACCCTTTCATCATGTTGTATCACAGACTTCAGCCCAATACTGCTAATATTAATCTTTAATCTACAACAAGCATCTGAAGAGTTAAGAGACAGAAAAGAAAGACGCGTCGGGCTGCAGCTCTTCGTCTCTGTAGACACAAAGTGCAGCTCACATAAATATTTTGATTAATTATATAACTAGAAAGTTATAAACAATGCTTCGGCTCATGGTAATGAGCTAGACAGAGTGTTGGAGTGGTTAGCATGGCTGTAGGCCATTCACAATAATTACGTTATCGACTTATCGTACGATATAGGGACATGACCTCATTTTTGCTGACCCCGATATCGCCCGTTGCATCGCCAACATATATTTAATATATAACAAATTACTTTGTTGTATGTATGCAACTGCAAGTACGGCCTAAAGTATAATCCACACAAAATGTGATTCAGAAAGGAAAAAAAAACGATAAAAGAGTGAACAGAGAGAATAAAGAGAATGAGAGGACAGTGTAAAACATCATATAATTAAAAAAAAAACAAAAAGAAAAAGAAAGAAAAAGCAAGAAGGAAGGCCGGATGAAAGAAAGAAAGTAGCAGACATAAACCCGAATGAGACCCCCAAAAAAGGTAGACTGGTTTAGAGAGACAGAATGAAAGAGAAAATCATGCTGACAGGGTTAAAAAGAAAAATAAAGAGAAAAGGACTAAAGGAAAAGAAAGAGAGGAGCACGTGACTAGTCTCGCGTTCAGCTAAACCACGAGCAGGTTGACAGCCGGCAGCGTCCCTGAGCCGATCGATTCAATTTAGTGAACCAGCTCTTCTGAAATGAATCAACCATATCCGATTCACCGTTGTAATGTTGTGGGATTTTTGTGTATGAATTAATTTCTGTGTTGCGTTATTGCATTTTCTAGTTTTATGGTTCTATAAAACATAATATGGGCTGTTCAAGGTAAACAGAAATGCAGATTTTTAACATTTGAGTCTGGTCACAAACCACTGGTCATGCTCAACCAAAGAATACACACTTTATACACACACACTGACTACATTTACATGGACAGCGGTAATCTAATTATTGACTTTACTCTGAGTAAGACAATATTGCGATTAAGGTGTTTACATGAGTCGCTTTTAGAATATTCCTTTCATGTTCCTGTTTTACATGTTATAGAACATAGTTCTGTTAACAGTACACGGCATTACGTCACCGCGCCACGCCGTCCGACGTCCCTCCAGAATTTCACGCATCGACATACAGTACGTCTTCGTTATGGTACCGTTTACAGTTTTGGGTATTTTTATTTAAATTTTTTATGAACGCTTCAAGTGCAGTTAATTATTTGTCGTGCTGTACGTGCAAATAGACAACTGCTTGAAGCCGTGGGCTGCGTCGCAATCCGCGCACTTACCGTCTATATAGTAGCCGAGATACATGTATTTCTCCTGCTATAGACCCATAGTAGGCAAGTATGTGGTTTGGGACGCAGCCGTGCTCTCGTTTGCCGTAAAACGGTTGAGCGCTGCCGTGTGTGATCGTGTCCTGTCACACAATGCGGTGAAAACTCCCACATGATGTTAATAGTGTGATTAAGGTGTGTACGTGTCTGTAACACACGTCGATAATGCGACTAAAACAGGAATACTCCACACGTCTTAATTCCATTTGTGTTTACTTCGAGTATGACTTTAATCGGATTAAAGTAATTAAAAATTGCTGTTTACATGCTAGTTTCTTAATCAGAGTATCGTCTTAATCAGGTTCATATCGGATTATCGTTGTCCATGTAAACGTACTGTATGTGTGTGTGTGTGGAGGGGACTTCTTTCTCTGCATTTAAAACATGAAATGTAAATTGTATGAACCCTGTTTTA